>NW_015667282.1:358727-360587 GCF_001515625.1 Sinocyclocheilus rhinocerous
CCGACAGAAAACTGCTGCGGGGTTCTATTTATGACGTGCTGACACAAATTTCAAATGGTTTTCAACGGTCGTTTGATCGCGTCCAGTGTAGGCAGACTTTAGCTGTTGTAGACACGGTGTTACTCACCTATTGAGAAGAAACAAAGCAACCTCGGCGTCCGATCGCAGGCCTCCGCTCCTTGAGTTCTCTCCAGCACTGGAAAGCTGATCCGATTTTTTCACGGGTCCTACTTCTTGCCTTATCATTCCGCAGACTTTTTCCTCTTTTGTTTTTTTATCCGCCATCTCTATCTTTCTGTCGCTCGGCTCGGCTAATGTCCGTACCATGCACTGAAAGCTCTCTCCTCCACATCACAAGTAGACACGCCCCTTATTGCTGATTGGCATTAGACACTGTACACATGCATATACTAAGTGCTATTGCCCAAAAAAAAAAGCTGACATTTCATTATAAAGGGTGAATAACCATTTAAATTTGATAGTGTTCACAAACTGTATTTTAATGCAGTCAAATTCTCAATAAAACTGTTTTCACTGGTATATTTTTCTGTTTCTGTTGTAAGACAACGTGATGAATATGAAATAGAGACTGAAACGCGGCCCATTAAGACTACATAACTAGCTCTCCCCTTAGATGTTAATCTGCACAAAAATCCTGATTCATAATCACGACGTCGTCTAATGAAATCAAATACACATAAGATAAAGTCAATGGCTGTGCTGTGATTTCAGCTATATTTGCGTGTAAAATAGAGTTCGAAGTGATAGAATATCTTTTTTAACTGAAAGCGCTGCTTCTCTCAGCCTCTCGCTGAACAGCGCAGACGCAGAGAGAGGTGTGTGCGCGCTGGAAAAACAAAACCTTGCGCTCGTGCGGCAGTACCAGCGAGTCTCAGAAACTAAATAAGGTTTGTCCAAGAAGCCGCTAGATTTGTTACTAGGCGCTTTTTTGGAAAAAAAAGTCACTAAAGGGGTCTGAAAAGTCGCTAAATCTAGCGACAAAGTCCCTAAGTTGGCAACACTGTCCACACTCTTACGTTAGCTCTTTCTGCTTGCCTGCTGCGTCACTTGGTTAGGTTGTGGTGCTTGGTTAGGTTGTGGTGCGTTCAAAAACAAACATATTTATTGAACGAAAGACAAGTTATTTCGAGTCATTTAACTCAAGTCCGAGTCAAGTCTCAAGTCATGAATATCAAGTCAAAGTCAAGTCAAGTCTTTTATGAATATTTGTCAAGCAAGTCTCAAGTCCTAAAATTGGTGACTTAAAGGGTTAGTTCACCCAAAAATAAAAATTAGGCTGCGTTTTACTCACCCCCCGAGGCATCCTAGGTGTATATGACTTTCTTCTTTCAGACGAATCCAGTCGGAGTTATATTAAAAATTGTCTTTGATCTTTCAAGCTCTATCATTGCAGTCAGCGGATGTTGCATTGCTTCAGTCCAAAAGAAGTTAAATAAAAAGTGCCCATGCATAAAAAAAAGTGTCTCACACGGGTGAACAAAGGCCTTCTGTAGCGAATCGATGTGTTCTTGTAAGAAAAATATCCATATTCAAAACGTAATAAATCACTTGAATCTAGCTTGCGCTCACTGTTGTAAACGGAAGCAGCTCCGGAAGGATGACGTATGAGGTCAGCTTTGCGCATGCGCTGCTCAGAAGTGGCACAGCAGCGCAGCGGAGAGATCAAAACAAAACAACGGTCAAGAATTAGAAGTACAAAACGAGGATTTGTAAAGAAGAATGTCGGAGGATTTCGATAAAAGCCAAGAGGAGACTTGTTATAAGTCTGACTCGAGTCCCCCACCTCTGATGTGAAGTACTTTTTATGATGGATGGACGCACTTTTTTGGGCTTCAAAAT
>NW_015667282.1:364994-365793 GCF_001515625.1 Sinocyclocheilus rhinocerous
TTTTGGACTGAAGCAATGCAACACCCGCTGACTGCAATGATAGAGCTTGAAAGATCAAAGTCAATTTTTTATGTAACTCCGACTGGATTCGTCTGAAAGAAGAAAGTCATATACACCTAGGATGCCTCGGGGGTGAGTAAAACGCAGCCTAATTTTCTTTTTTGGGTGAACTAACCCTATAAGTCTGACTCGAGTCCCCCACCTCTGATGTGAAGTACTTTTTATGATGGATGGACGCACTTTTTTGGGCTTCAAAATCTCGACCCCCATTCACTGCCATTATAAAGCTTGGAAGAGCCTGGACATATTTTAATATAACTTTGATTGTATTTGTCTGAAAGTTGTTATATACACCTAGGATGGCTTGAGGGTGAGTAAATCATGGGGTAATTTAAATTTTTTGGTAATATATCCCTTTAATCTTGTCAAAAGACTATGACTAAAGTTAAAGGGGGCATAACACACACAGTTTCACCCAATCTCATGTTGATCTTGAGTACCTATAGAGTAGTATAGCATTGTTCATAGCTCCAAAGAGTCTTTAGTTTTATCGTATTTATAAAAGAAATATACAGCTTTCCGATTCTCTCCAAAAACAGCAGAGCTCCTGGAGGCGCGCCGTGGGCGGAGCTAAAGAGTAACGAGCACTTGCCCGATTACCAACAAAACACAGACATTTTGACTGGTAGGGTTGGGTATCGATTGGGTTTTTTATGATACCAGTGCCAAATCGATACTTTTAAAACGGTACTGGTGCCTGAACCGATACTTTATAAAAAAAAAAAGAGCCACAAAAAAT
>NW_015667282.1:366480-385318 GCF_001515625.1 Sinocyclocheilus rhinocerous
TTGTGCTTCCCTTACTCTAAGGCTAATAAATGTATTTCACGATCTGGGTCATTATTTAATACAAAACAATATTTAATGCAAAATCACACAATGTTTCTACTGTATCTCTGTCAATCACTCTGATATTTAGTTAAAATGAGTGAATTGACAGTGCTCTCTGTTACTGTCTTTAATCAGTTCTGTGAATGAGGGTATGGTATGCCACATGCACTGTAATATGTTTTATATTAAATATAAAATTTTCAAATGAAAATAGCAACATGATTGTTTTATATGGTATGCGTTCATATGTGTTAAGGGCTAGATTTTCGCTGGAGGAAACAGCTGGGGTGTGATGAGCGGTGAACGCAGCAATACAGTAGACGGGAAATCGATTGCTCCCTCGTGACCTTTTACAAACTGTATTTATGACAAAGAACTGCACAGATACAGATATTATAACAATCTATCGATAAACACACACCTTGTGTCCTCTGTTTCCGAGTCCGCTCGCGCTGCGCCACCACGGTCTGCGGATTGAAGAGCGCGCTGAAAGACGGGGAGGAGACGAAGTCTGCCGCCGATTTCATATGAAATTTAAAGTGGACTGACTCTGAGGCGATCACGAATTTGTGTAGTTTATGGAGCTAATCGCTATAGCCTCGCTAAAAATGAACTAGCGACGCCAATGCTTCTTACGTCCATTTTGGAAAATCAGGACAAATATTTAAATCGATCGCTCAGGCATGTAAGTGGCACAGAAATTAGGCACCGAAATCTGCGTTCTGATTCGGTTCTAGCACATACCGGTTACATAGGTACCGGTGCCATATAGCCACCGAGTTTCAGTACCCAACCCTACAAACTGGGCATTGTTTATAAAACGTTCGTCAACAAACACACTTGCAAAACTTTGGTGCTGCCCCGGAAAAACAAACTGCATCCACTGTTCACGTAACGCTGGGTTCTTTGGTAAGCTGAACAAGGTTATCTTTCCCTTACAGCCAAAAACACACTTCTTTGGAGACATTCTTCTCGAGCGAGTCCCGTTCAGTGCAGCTGAATGAAGCGCGTTGATGGGCGCGCTCTTGCTCTCACTCTGATCAATGTGTGTGCGCGGACGTGCTCTTCCGGGAGAAATGCCCATACAAGGAGTTCCACCCTTCATTACATCACGAAGAGCCAAGCTCGGAAAAAAAACTCTCAGAAACGTGTACAAAACCGGAAGGAGTATATTTGACACAGAAATACTCCGTTCTACATTCATATATATTTGAACCTTTGGCCATGTTTAGCATGAGAATCCAACTCTTTAACACTGTAAATAACTCAACATGCATGAAATAGCATTAGACCCCCCTCTTTAAATCCAAATTTGCTGTCAAAATTAACACTGGTTTAAGCATGATACAGAGTTTGCATCTGTTTAACTTACTGTCCCCGTATCCGTCGTCTCTGCGTGGTCCATCATCCAGGTCCCCGCTTGGCCGTGCCCTCCAATCAGAATCTGTCTTATCAGGGCCACTGTCCATCCCACGACCTCTATCCCTGTCTCGCCCCATCATTGACCCACTATCCCTCTCTGGAAGAAATATAAGAAAATATTAATTATAATAATTAAATTAAATATATAAAATTATAAATTTAGTCAAGAGGCAAAGAAATCATGTATATCATCAGTTCACCTTTGTCATTGGATTGATCTGCAATATCCACCCGGATCCGCCTGTTCCCAAGATTCTACACAAATTTAATGCAATGTTAACTCAAAATAGAAAACAAAGGCAATGATCTGAGGTCAGTATTTTACGGACTACCCACCTCTTCATTTAGACTGAGAGCACGAAAGAATGATTCAACATCATCAAATTCTGCATAACCAAAACCCTTAAGCCTCTCTGGGTTATTAGGCTCCCGTGGCAAACGTACTGCACTGATCTGAGAATATACACAAAACACATCCAGTTATACACAACCTGCATTTGTCAAGCAGCTAATAGTATTTCCTGCTACGAAAGACTCAGAATGTAAGTGTATTATCTAGACATCCTGTTTCTAAACATGCAGATCCCCACTGACCGCAAGGCCCCTGAAGAAGTCTTTGATGGATTCCTCGCTGACGTCGTAAGGAAGGTTACCAAGGAAGGCGGTGTAGGGTGGACTGCGTGGCAGCCGAGAGCGGTCAATGTTTGGTTCCCGTGCTGCACGAGGCGCAGTTGGCAGGATGGAGCGATCGATGGGAGGAGCTCGATACGTATCCTCCACAGTATGCCAGGAAGTTGAGACTAAAGAGAAGGAGAATAGAACTTGACCACCACAGAATATGATTTCAATGCCTGGATCCTAAAATGCATCAGACCAACGGTAGCATTTTGTCTTCTTAAGACTTGAATTTTGACAATATTTGCCCCGCTTTACAGTCTGGAGGAGTCAGCACTAGTTGTCAAAAGTCAGAGCCTGCTGATTTGAGCCAGTTGGAGTTTACAAGATTTCACAGAAAATTGCGTAGTCTATGACTGGTACAAACTAAATTTTTTAGCTTCACATTAGGACTGCATAATTAATTGCAGTAAGTGCTGCTCCACACAAACTCCATCTCTGCATCTGAATTTGAGGCACTTTAATATGCATTTGGGAATGCAACATGCACCAACAATCTTCCCTTACTTGTAATGAGAAGCACTTGTCAAAAAGGAGAAGTTTCAGGAGATTTTTCCATCAAAATAAAAGTCTGATGATTTAACGTTTGAAAATAAATTAAGACATCCATAATGCGTTCCAGCCTTCACTCACCATCACCATCCAAGTCATCGGTCTCGTCTGCCCAGCTGGTGGCCTTTGTGCTGGGGTAACTGGGGGGTACGCTGCCACTGCCATCATTCGCAAGGAAGTCATTCAGGGTCAGGGTCTTCCCCTTCTTATTCTTCTTCTTAGCTAAAGAACAAAAAACACATGCTATGAGAATGCCATAACTGAAGTATTTCGAAGTCAATGGCTACCATCAAGTGCTTGATTACCAACATTCATCAAAACATTTTCTTTGGTGTTCAACAGAACAAAGAAACTCATAAAGGTTTATAACAACTTGAGGGTGAGTACATTATGGCAAAATGTATCCTTTAAATGAACAAAATGACTGGAAAAGTCATCACCAGAGAGAAATCTGTCATTACACCAAAAGAACAGGTCAGATTGATGACATTTTGATTAAGAATTATGAGGTCAAAACAAAGAAACATATGCACAGATGAAATATTTAAAGTAAGATTAATAACATGCATTTGGAAAACAGAGGGTGAATTTTCATTTCATGCCACCATTAACATTCAGAATAAGAAGAACATTTTAACGTTCCCACCCTAGCTGGGACACATAGTGGCACAGATAACAGAAAGCATGACTATGCAAAAAAAAAAAAAAAAGAAAAAAAAGATAGGTTTATTCAAAAGACTTTATATCACATTATTTGTTTATTCACTAATATCTGCTTGCTTTAGAAGTGAAATGTCACTACACTTGTAGAGGATTTCCAAGTAAAACCTCTTCACACCCTTCATTAAATTGCATGAAACCCAGAATATACACTAATAGCTTTCACACCAGTGAGCAAGGTCACACCTTGTGCAAAAGATGCCTTTCCAACACTATGCAATGTGGAAAAAAGGGTGACATAAGGCACATTCACATTATGTTTGTTTTCCTCTAGAACTTGTAATGTTATATGCTTTAACTTGACCAGCCTGAACAAGCTCAGAAGCACAATTTAAATGGTACTACTGTTTTTAAACGTCATTCAGATGTAACATTAACAAACAGTTTCAGATAATTCAGTCTTTCCCCACTCAAAAAGATAAGAGCTGTAACGTTACTTACATAAGTTCTGTACATCTGGCTGGTTATACAAGCCTTTGAAACACTCGTTAACTTACTGAGGTATTATTTTTTGGGGACAATTAAACTCTCTTTCTGAAGTGTCTTTAAAGAACATACGTTTTAGTAAAAGATAATACGAGGAGATGTTTTGGTCATGAATGACTCGATTTTAATCGAATGAATTAGAAATTGATTCAATGACTCGACACAAAAAAAAAAACTACGTAACTGTACTGAATGAATCCGTGAACAAATCTTTTTGGTGATCACATAAAAAAAAAAAACAAGTCACTGAAATAAATCTAAATCACCAACCCAACCGCTGTTCTGTCAAAAACGACGAGAGAAAGTCTATTTCAGCTCTATGTCCACGGCTCCACGCACGTGGTCACCTCTCCGGTCCCTCCTCTGGATCGTACTGCGCATGCGCGCCAAGCACGGGTTATTAGCACCGTTCTGAGCTTCAGGCGCTATAACTTACCATAATATCACAACTTACCGTGAATTAACCTTATAAACTTCCGCGTATATTAAAACACCCGAACATCCGTGTGCGAAATCTTTCCGTTCTAAAACTCCAGAAGATAACAAGACAGGCGAGGCACATGATTCGGCCGCTAGCAAACTGGCTAATTCATTTGCGCATAAGGCTTCCCCAATACAACTATTCCTTCATGCTTTCAGAATATTTTCTCAGTATATTTAGCAGTGCCGTTTTTGAAAAACGCACACAGTGAATGCTATAACCATTACGTTTGAAACCAAGAGTGTTTTACAAACTTGTTTAGAGGTGTTTCGCAAAGAAGCTCACAAATGAAGGCCGAGCACGAGAGCGCATTATTCTCACCTGACGCCGCCATGTTGGAGAGTGCTCTGACGGTAGAGTCCCGGATGAAGGCGTCAGGGATTTGTCACGGGGGCAGGCAGGCATCACAAGTACATGAGAACATGTTTTAGAAGTTGCACTTTGTGAGGATGTGAAACCTGACAGTAATAATTTCTGGAAACACAAGGCAACAACCAAACTTGGGGAAAAAAAAAAAAATCCTAGAGATAATGGCATAAATATTTTATACAGGCTTATTTAACTTACTTTTCTGTTTATCTTAGTAATGTTATCATGACAGTTTTTTATTTGACTGGAAATTACTTTATTTATGGTTTATGCATGTCTTCTGTAATAAAAAAAATATACAAGTGAGAGGTAGGTAGGCAAATTCTGTCATTTTCTGGGCCCCTTGTACTGTGTGTTGGAAATGGGCCTTTGTTGGCTCCCTTGAGGTCATTACCAAAAAATCCAAAGCGACTCGCATTACATTGAAAGTATGCATTTTAACAGTTCACGCATTTCCATGACCTTAGTGTTGCTAGTGCTGTGCTAAGAATCGTTCTCTTTGCATGTCTCCGACTCGGTAGCTCTACCCCAGATCCATTTTTTTTTTTTTACACAGTGGATACATCTTTGAGAGGCCAGGATGACCTCCTCATAATTGGTGAGGGAAAATATGGGTTGGTTTTCTCTGGGTGGAAGCTCAATGTGGCTCTCTCGGATGGTACTGCAACTTGCAATTCTACATATCAATTCTACACATACAAATACATAAGTCTGATCATATTATTTTTAAAATTATATCTACTTTTTAGATGGCTTAGATGGTTTAGACTAACTTTTTGTACATCCTTGTCGTAGTGATACAAAGGCATGTGGTTTGTGCCATGACACTACAAACACTTTTCATTCACCCCCGTTGGTGTGATTTATAACAGAAAAGAAGTTGCAAGCCAGATGATGCAAAGTATTTATTTATTTATTTATATAATACAGATTACAAACAAGACCCAAATTATATTAGCAAGTTATGCTGCTATTATATAATCCGCTTGTATGAATTTGTATGTTACATAAAATGAATTGTGAATTATTTAGGTACAATTTTGACACACAAACACAATAAATAAATCATTAGTCTGAAAAGGAAAAAAATAAAGACTTTCATTACACATATATTTTGAAGAAATTAATTTAAAATGGGTTCTTTGCTGATTTAAAGAAATATTTTGTAGTATAACCTGTACTTGATGCATGAAATTGTTGCACAGAATGCTTAAATTAAAAAGATAAAGTGAAGGTGAGCCATTTAGAAGACTGCCAACCAGGAGTTATCTACTAAAACCCTGCAGAGACAAAAAACAAACAGAGCTGAAGACTTCTAGACTAAAAAAAAAAAAATCAGAATTTGAGAACAGAACAATGAACACTTGTTTGTGTGTGTATCTGGACTTACTGCATAGCTTTTTATAATCCCAGCAGCAGTTTATGAGGCAGCGATGATTACAGTTGCAGCGGTTGCGGAAGTCAGATCTCTCACCACATCTCCTTTGACAAGAGTTTGAGGCTACAACAAAAAGTCGTTTTGCATTAAGCATTAAGCAATTAAGAATTATGCAGAGAAGTAAGTAGTGTTTTTGATATTTTTTTTATATTCTGAAAGATCAGTTGCCACTGACTTTCAGTGTATGGACAAAAAAATACAATGGAAGTCAATGGTAACAGAAAATATTTAGATAACAGCATTCTTCTAAACATCTTTTCTTAGAGAAAAAATAAACGCCTTCAGGTTTGGAATGACATGAAGGGGGAGTAAGTGATGACAGAGTTTTCATTTTTGGGTGGACTAGCCGTTTCAGGATGTTTGTACAGGTGTGTACAGTAAAGTATGAGAAAGAGTTACCCTGATTGGGTGAAAGAGTCGTTGTTGCTGTTCTTAAGGTAGTAGAAGTTTTTGGGGTGGTAGTAGTTTTAGTAGTAGTTGGGGAGGTTGTAGAAGTGGGTGAAACAGACTGGCATGTGCTTGTAGGGCTGAAGGTGACAAAACCTGGCAGGTTCTGCCCAATGTTGTTGGTGATCCAGCTCTGATACTGTGACACACGTGTGTAAACACCAGGTGCATTGGGATCAGCACAGCCATAACCCCAGCTGGTGATACCAGACTGAACCCACACTGAACATTGCTTGCTCACCATTGGACCACCAGAATCCCCCTACAGAAAGAAAAAGAGTAGAAGTTTTTGTTTTTTGGGACATCAAACATGGCTAGAATGTAAATGGAGAATCACATACATATATAAAAATGCAGCATAGATGTTTGTGTGTAAATATATACAGTATTAGAAGAACCCAGTGGACTTTCAGATATGCAGCATGTTTTGATATGCATGCTTAATCTGGTTGGTTGTTGTACCTGGCAGGTGTCTTTGCCTCCCTCCATTAAACCAGCACACATCATGTTGCTGGTAACAGATCCAGAACCCAGAAGAGTATTACACTGATCATTGTCCACCACTGGAACCATAGTCTCCTGCAGAATCCCGGGATCAGGTAGGCTCACTGAACACCAAAAACACAACCATTAATTAGTGATGTTAGGAGTAAATTCATATGTGAATTAATGGGTTTGCATGTGTTTGTACCTCCAGATTGAACATCTCCCCAGCCTGTGATCCAGCTGCTGGTGCCAGAAGGGAAGACGCTGTTCTGGGCCGCCAGACACACGGGTCTAATGTAGTTATTGAAGGTGACTGCGGAGGACAGCCGGAGCAGAGCGATGTCATTGTTATTTGTGTTCCTGTCGTAGGAGGTGTGGACGATGATCGTAGTGACATTTCTGCTGATCTCATTGGCATTGACTCCCTGCTGTGTCCTCCTTCCCAAATACACACGCAGACTGGATGCGCTGACACTAAATACAGTCAGAGAAAGTGAGAAAAGAAAAAGGTACATTCTACCAATCAAAACAAAAAGTGCGTATGTGTGTTTAGGTGAATCTTACTCGGGTAAACAGTGAGCTGCCGTCAGCACCCATTCACTGTTGATGAGGGAGCCTCCACAAAAATGACCTCCAAAGTTGGAGCTGTGCAGACTGACCTGCCACGGCCACGAACCCTCAGAGGCATCCACACCACCCACAATACGTGTGTTTAGAGGGGCTTGTCCACAAACTATGAGAAAGAGAGAGAGAAATTGTTCACATGCGCATTTCTGTTCAAAACAATTACATTAAAAACTTTTTGAAAATTAAAGAATGAGACAAGCTCTTACCATTCAGCTGAGAAAGTGAACCTGCAGTGGAAGAGACATAACAGCACACATTAAACAGGAAGGATTTCATGGACATCCAGCCATGTGTGACATCCTCTAACTAATTAACTTAATGAAATTATCCCACATGAACCAGAGCCGTGGCAGAAACATGTAGTGCTGATGAAGTTTCTACCTTAAGCAAGTAAAAGTCCTTACCTTGAACACATAAGAGCAGGGCCAAACTGACACACGTTAACCTCCACATTTTCACAAACCGCCTCTTCTCTTGCAGAATGGATGGAGATGGTGGATTTGGTTCTCTTTGCTCTCACAAACCCTTTATATATTCACTTCTCCAGTCTCTGCTCGCCATTCATCTAATCACTTTAATGTCGCACTAATCCGTTTTTATTATTATTTTTGCTCCTCGCCCTGTTTTCATAATGCGGATCTGTTAAACATAAATTTACACTAAATTTACTTCTTAACATCTTAAATGCAAGTTTTTTTTTTTTCATTTTATTAATCTTGCTAATAATTAGTCACTCTAATGAGGATGTGTTTATCCAGGTAATTATAATAACATTAAAGATTATATCATTATAATAAATTACATCACCTATATCAATATATATATAAAAAAACACTCATTTAAACATTATATCTTACATAATATTTTACACAGCATATTATTGAAATCTACTATATATAGAGAGAGAGAGAGAGAGAGAGAGAAAGAGAGGGAGATAGATAGATAGATAGATAGATAGTTGACAGAGAGAGAGAGAGAAATTCAAATGAATGTCATGGTGTTGAAAAAATGATGATCAGTTATTATGTGTTGTTTTTCTTGCTTTCTGAGATTATTAAATGCCTAAAACAATGATGGTCATTGATTGGTCATTGACAACTTCAAGATTTATTTAGAAAATTTAAATTAAAATTGCTGGATTGCTATAGTTGCAACACAGATTCACCTGCTCTCTGTTACACTTTACAATGACATTGTAAAAGTTCTGATTGCCACATACTGCATTTAGGTCATAATTCGCATTTCAGACTAACAAATACTGTCATTTATGTACTTGTGTGTTTCGCCAACACCTTTTTTTGTACCTGTTTGTCATAAATCCAGATAAGCTGAGCTTAGCTTAATTGCTGTGTGATTACGGATATCTCCTCTAAATAATCAGCTCACATTCTCTCACATGTTGCTATGCATGTTAATATCTGGAATTAAACCACCTACTAGATTGCAAATGTATATTTTGGATCATTTAATTATTCAAGAATTACAAAAAAACTGAATATTAGAAAACTTGCACTGGATTTCAAATGTAATTTCTATTATTTTTGTAACAAAGTATGGCTGAAAAAAAAACATTTTAAAAATAAACGATCTACATAGAAGAGAACAGAAGTGTTTCTGTTATGTGTGACATCAGGAGCAACCTATCTATTTGCATCTACTTCTAGTATAATCTTTTGCCATTTATTCTTTTATTTTCCTTTAAATCTTTAAAAAAAAAAGTTGGTAGCACTTTATTTTACACTCTTGTTCCGCATGTACATACTATGTACTTATTATAGCAATTACAATAACTGGGTAATAACTAGGTACTAACCCTTAACCTACCCCTGAACCTAACCTTAACCCATGTAGTTACCTTATACTACCAGTAATTACTTCTGTAAATACACCTACAGTGAAATAAAGTGTACACAAAAAGTTTCCACTGTTCTTAAATGTATAGTTCACCTTTTTTCCACCTTTAGTGTCTTTTTTTTCCATGCAGTGAATGGTGAAATGAGAATGGGGACTGCTGTGTCATTCCTAACGTCATCTTTTGTGTTCCACTGTTGAAAGTCAAACAGGTTTGTAACAACATGAGCGTGAGTAAATGATGCATTTTTGGGTGAACTATGAACACCCTGTGAAATTAAGACTGAGATTAACAAAACGCTTAATCTCTGAAAACAAACTTGCATTTAAGATCTGTATTTAGTGAATTTAGTTCTATAATATATGTTTAACAGATCCGCATTATGAAAACAGGGCGAGGAGCAAAAATAATAATAAAAACGGATTAGTGCGACATTAAAGTGATTAGATGAATGGCGAGCAGAGACTGGAGAAGTGAATATATAAAGGGTTTGTGAGAGCAAAGAGAACCAAATCCACCATCTCCATCCATTCTGCAAGAGAAGAGGCGGTTTGTGAAAATGTGGAGGTTAACGTGTGTCAGTTTGGCCCTGCTCTTATGTGTTCAAGGTAAGGACTTTTACTTGCTTAAGGTAGAAACTTCATCAGCACTACATGTTTCTGCCACGGCTCTGGTTCATGTGGGATAATTTCATTAAGTTAATTAGTTAGAGGATGTCACACATGGCTGGATGTCCATGAAATCCTTCCTGTTTAATGTGTGCTGTTATGTCTCTTCCACTGCAGGTTCACTTTCTCAGCTGAATGGTAAGAGCTTGTCTCATTCTTTAATTTTCAAAAAGTTTTTAATGTAATTGTTTTGAACAGAAATGCGCATGTGAACAATCTCTCTCTCTCTTTCTCATAGTTTGAGAGGCCCCTCTAAACACCCGTATTGTGGGTGGTGTGGATGCCTCTGAGGGTTCGTGGCCGTGGCAGGTCAGTCTGCACAGCTCCAGCTTTGGAGGTCATTTTTGCGGAGGCTCCCTCATCAACAGTGAATGGGTGCTGATGGCAGCTCACTGTTTACCTGGGTAAGATTCACATCAATATTCAAATATTCATCCAAACCACAGGCTCTGAGGCTGTTTTTACACTATTGATTAATTATTTTCTTCACTTTCACCTGTTTTCAGTATCAGCGCATCCAGTCTGCTTGTGTACCTGGGAAAGAGAATACAGCAGGGAGTCAATACCTATATGAAATCAGTAGAAATGTCTCCTCAGTCATCGTTCACCTCTCCTACAACAGTCAAAGCAGCGACAATGACATCGCTCTGCTCCGCCTGTCCTCCGCTGTCACCTTTAATGAATATATTAGACCCGTGTGTCTGGCGGGCCTGAACAGCAGCTTCCCTTCTGGAACCAGCAGCTGGGTCACAGGCTGGGGAAATATTCAGTCTGGAGGTACAAACGTGTATAAACTCATTCATTCACTTGTAAATCTCCTTCTAACATCACTAATTGATGGTTGTGTGTGTTTTTGGTGTTCAGTGAGCCTACCTTCTCCAGGGATTCTGCAGGAGACTATGGTTCCAGTGGTGGCTTATGATCAGTGTAATGCTCTTCTGGGTTCTGGATCTGTTACCAGCAACATGATGTGTGCTGGTTTAATGGAGGGAGGCAGAGACACCTGCCAGGTACAACAGACATCCAGATTATTAGTAAGTGTGCAAAACATGCTGCACGTCTGAAAGGCCATTTGGTTCTTCTAACATATTTTTTTAAAGGGGTCATATGATGCTGCTAAAAAGAACATTATTCCTCCTCTCTGTCTTTCTGTAGGGGGATTCTGGGCTTGTCCAATGGTGAGCAAGCAGTGTTCAGTGTGGGTTCAGTCTGGTATCACCAGCTGGGGTTATGGCTGTGCTGATCCCAGCGCACCTGGTGTTTACACCTGCGTGTCCCAGTATCAGAGCTGGATCACCAACAACATTGGGCAGAACCTGCCAGGTTTTGTCACCTTCAGCCCTACAAGCACATGCCAGTCTGTTTCTACAGCCTCACCGATTTCTGATACCTCAACTGCTTCTACTGCACCACCTATTTCTGCTACCTCAACAACTTCTACTACCTCATGATTTTCTGCTACTTCAAGAACAACTACTACCCTAAGACCTCCTCCCAATCAGTGTAGCTCTCTCACACACACTTGTACACATTTATGCCTTTTTAACATCTCTCACTTCTCTGCATGATGCTTGTTCAAATGTTTTTTTGTTCAAATGCCTCAATCTCTTGTCGCAAAAGATGTGGTGAGAGATTCGACATCCACAACCGCTGCAACTGCAATCCTCGCTGCCGCATAAACTGCTGTAGGGATTATGAAAGGCAATGCAGTAAGTCCAAATACACACACAAATACACTTGCAATTGTTTATGATGTTTTTTGTTTTTAAATAATACTCAAATCACTGAAACAGTAAATAACAAAAGAACAGAAGTCAAATAGTATCCTAAAAGACCAGAAGTCCTTCAGCTCTTGTTTGTTTTTGTGTCTCTGCAGGGGATCCCAGATGGTAACTCTTGGTTGGCATAAGCTTCTACACAGCTCACCGATGTTTTCAGTTTCTTCAAACATTCTATAAGCTGTGCAAGTACATTTTTAAATCAGCACAAAATGACTCACATTTTGATTAATTTCTCTATTGAGACTAAAGATTTAAAATTAAATGTGTCAAAAATTTTACTTGATTTTCAAAACAATCTAATATACAAAATATACAAAATAACAATATATTTGGATTACAAAATATCAGCAGTAAGTGATAATATAATTTGAGTCTTGTCTGTAATATGTATCTGTATTAATGATTAAATAAATACTTGGCATCATCTGGCTTGTGAAGTCTCTTGCTGTAATAAATGACACCAACAGGGGACGTTGTTTTACATCTTCAAACTCATTGATTACTGATAACCTTTGGTCAGTGTAAGCTGTTGAGATGTTGAGGGACTGCTTTGATGAAACTGACTGACATGTTCAAAACTTGAGCATAGATGTCATGTTTCTAAGAAAACATTGACTCTTTATACCAAACACACACACAGACAGACAGACACACACACAAAAAAAACTAATTCTGTATGATTTATAAGCTTCTGTACCTATGGGGACCTCAGTTTAGGTCCCCATGGTGACACAAGTCCCCATGAGTTGGTGTGTATTCAGGTTTAAGTCCCCACCAGTATAGAAAAACATGTACACACACACACACACAAAGGTTGTTTTTCAAAGTATGAACAATTCAGCCATGCCTATGATGAACAGCACTGATGAACTAATTAAAAAAAAAAAAAAAAAATCTCAAAGATCTTATTCATTTTTTAAGTAGAAAAAAATACTGTTGTTTTACAATGTTAAATATATCTATAAGTCATTGGCGAACATTAATAAATGTACAAACGTTTCAGTGGAATGAGTGAGCTCTTTTGTTATTTTACCTTGATTCTGTCTATATTTAATATTTAAATATTTGTTATATTTTTGTAAATTTGCTCAGTGCACAGTCTGGAGGCTATAAAAAAATCACATTTTACATGCAACATCTTATAATAATAGTATTCACAATTAATACAATAAAAAGGTTTAGGAAATGATTTTGTTTAGTGTCCCACCATTATTAAAAATCTCATAAAACATGAGCTTATTCAAAAACTAAACTTCAGTTTAACTTCAATAGGCTATATACATCAGCAAATATCACTGCTGTATTCAATTTCAAGGTAACTATAGGAGCAAGGACATAATAAATCATCACTACAGCTCCTGCACGTAACATCTCACTAACAATAAACCAACAAGCCACAAGCCACAAAGGACCGCTGCCACCAGGATTTTTCACTACAATAGCTGTTAAAGTTTAGAAAAAAGGGTTAATGACTGACTTAGTAGTGGAGGAGCTTTTTAGAAAGGTAGTTCATGATATGATTCAGGATGAGATCATGGTCTTTAATAAGGAAGTAGCAAGCAATAGAAATGATCTGAAATGTATGAAATGAAAATTATTGACTCAGTACCAGGAAGTTACACAACCTACGGTGATAACATTTATTTTTTATTGTGAATATAATCCATTTAACTTAAAGTGTTAGTTTTTCCACCATGTGAATATTTTAACCAGGGCCATTGCTAGCAGGGAAGAAAGGAGGTGACTATTTCTAGGGGCCCACAGCTGTTAGGGGCCAGCGTGAAAGATGCTCGGGACAGTTGACGGACTGGACTTTAACAAGCATTAACTATATTTAATTTATACAGTGAAGGCTATGCAATGCTTTTTTATTATCTAGTTTCTGTACCTTAACACATACAAAACTTAAAAAACAAAAAAACTAAAGCACTGTTTAATTTGTATCTTTGTTCTCTTTATTTACTTGTGCTATTTACACTATTTAAATAGGGCTCACAGGTTCAACCTGCACCAGGGACCTGCATACCCCAGCTACGGCCCTGATTTTAACCTCCCAAGACTGGAGTTGTCCCAATACATAGCACTTACAACAGAAAAGATTCTAGATGCTGCATGGATTTAAGGTGAATGCTCTATGGATTTTGAGAAGTTCTCTTTTAGTGGAATTGGATGACTGGCAAACATGCTCTAAAGCAGAGTTTAGCTCCAACTTGCTTCAACACACCTGCCTGGAAGTTTCTAGTATGCCTAAGAAGACCTTGATTAGCTGGTTTAGTTGTGTTTAATTGGGGTTGGAGCTAAATTCTGCAGGACAGTGGCCCTCCAGGAGCAGGATTGGACACCCTTTAAAGGTTTCTCTTCCCATTCAACTGGCTCTTGAGTATAGTTGTATAGATCATATGTAACTTTCAAAATTCACAACTTTCAAACTGTTTAATGGAGTATTTGTCCACTGAAAGTCTTCTCTGAATATGCTTCATCAGTTGAACAATTGATATGTTGTTAAACAACAGTAGAATTCAATAAACACTATAGCTCTATCCCTCACAGCCTCGTTTTTGTTCATGTAAAAAATTAAACGTGCGCTACCCTGTCTAGGCCTAGCCTAGCCAAAGGATATTTATGCTATACTACTAAATGATACACTGGATATGATGCCTGATGATAGTTTCCATTTTATGGATGCTGACCGAAATAAAACAAATGTCTCAATATGTTAATCATTATTATTGTAATGCTCTCTGCAATACTTGTTTCTGATATACTCGTCTGTTGCTGCATTCAGCGGTCACTCATTTTCAGAGTCATCTATGGCAGCGCTGTATATCAGTGTGCTCTTTCGGTAACTGACGCATTTGAGCGAGGACCCATTTGTTCATGACACCTGTGTTACTTTCATGTTTCTCATATCATACCGTGGATAAGTTTTTTTATTTATGTTTTTTTAATTATCATAAGTTTTTTTGTTTTTTTATCATATCGCAGATTCACTCTTTTATTTCATACAAATGCACTGCATCTTCTGTCTCAGTTATCAAATGTAGGGAAAATGGCCTCAGTGGACTTCCATATTAATATTTCAAAAGGTCTAAATATTGTTGCAATGTTCTTCTTGTTGCTAAGTCAGTTGTTTTGTGTATTGTAATAAACTGTTTTTCATACTGTATAAGCTTTAAGATATATACAGGTAAAATTAGAAAATACTCATAAAATCTGTATTTTATGTCCACGTTTATTTATTTGGTGATTAGCCCGAGCCAGTCCTTATTGCAAAATAAAGCCAAACAGGATGATCAGGACTTCAATGTGGATTGAAACATCTAAGCATCATTTCTATATTTTTTATTCTCTTGGTGATATTATAATATCTTTATATTAAGTATATCTTTATATGTAGGTATGTATGTATGTGTTCTGAAATGGCTGAAAGGGTAATATTTTACAGACAGTTCCAGTGAAAAGGATTCATGACTAACAGCTTCAAAACCAGTTTGTCATGAAGTTTCCTGTCAGAAGAGTTTTTATCTGACATCAGAAAGTGAAATTTTTCACGATAAAATGAACGATTTAATCACAAAAGATTCACATCAAGATTTCACAAAACACAATATGACATTTCAATCTTAAGATCCCAACTAGTATAAACATTGCTTAACAAATCTCTAACCTTTCCTCAAGTAGTTACCGGTATGTACACTCGACTATGTTTACCTGGTACATGATTACACTGTGTGATGTTACATACGCGCAGTCTTAATAATATGTTTGTAATGTTTTACTGTGTTTATTTTACATCCTTGTACAGTATATTATCTTGATGTTCCTGCTGTTTAAGGGACTTTTTCCACATGATGACTTGCTATTTTGAAATTCCTGTGAAATTCCTTCGTGTCATTGCAACTGCGTCATCGCATATGTACCATATTGGCATGTGTTTGTACAGTACATATGGCTTAGAAAAGTTCTTCTGAACTGGATTAAGGAGTTTTGTAGGTTCTCAGCCTTAATATTTTGAAATTACTCTGTACAATAGAACATTTCTGATTTATTTTTTATAAGAACTACAAATAACTGAATGCAGAGAAGTTTAATATTTTGTTGGTACCTGCTGTTACAATGATTACCATTTGTAGTTGTGTGGTTATATACTGTAGCCTACTAAGACATTCTTCTCTGGATCTGGTGTGTGTTTACTTCTACATTAAACTGAATTATTCTTGTAACATCCTGCAGTGGATCCTACACAATAAAAGGATGCCATTCATGCTAGTTACTAAGCAAGTAGTCATTTAGCAAATGCTTTTATCCAAAGCGATTAACAGTATTCTTGACATAAAAACCCCTCTGCAGCAATCTGAGCTATAGGTGCCTTGCTCAAGGCCATGATGGTGATTGTCATTCCTTTACCCAGCAGCCTTCTGTTCACCGGCCCTTGGCCAATATGTAAAACCTGCCCTATGTAGTAAAAGAAGTTGGGTTTGGCACATAATCCAAACACTTAATGTAAAAACAAAAAATGCACCTTGCAATGCTACGTTTAAAGTCACTGTTTTATGAGTGACAAAGTGTTTTTGATGTATATGATATAAGCTTGTTTTGAGATATGCAAATTTTTGCAGTTTTGATGCATTTTGGAAGTAAGATTTAAAATTCAGGTTTGAATGAATACTGTATTACTGGTGCTTTATCACACTATTGTGCTGCTATATGCAGGTAAATGACTATGTTTGTTTTTGTATTTACAGTTTTTTGATTGCTTTGGAGTGATTTTCACAAGCAAGAGTACATTTTCTAAACAATCTCACAACAGATCATAAAAATGCACTTTTTTCCCCCAAACATTTCAGCATATTTTAAATTATGTTATATAAAACACAAATTACATATATCCTTTTCACTACACAAAATGTTTCATCAGTATGATTTTTTTTCAGTGACTGCCTTTCATAATGCTAATACTATTAGTCCTTTCATTTGCATATCTCCTTGTTCAGTTGAATATGTGTAACATCAGTCAAATTTGTCTATAATTTAATCCAGATGATCTTAATTGTTAATCTGTGTATTATTTGGTTCAGTATGTCTATAGATTTCTTGCCATTTTCAAAATGAATAATTAAATATAATAAGATAATTACAGTATAAGTGATTTGTTTCAGTTTAAAACCAACGTGTTCACAAAGTGTGAGTATGTGTGTGTCATCCTGGTATTCCTTACGTCATGGGGACCAAATGTCCCCACAAATATAGTAATACCAGTAAATTTAATTTCATTTAATTTAACCATAGCCTGTACTAAAGGGTGATTTGAAACGTGTCTTGCATTATTTGCTAGTTAAATAACTGAATGTTAAACAGAAAGAATCATACTGTTGTATTCTGGTGATTAAATCAAATGTCCTGGTTACGTATTACATTGATCTGTGTTTTGAAACAATGATTATGAGGAAAGAAAATATGTGTGGCTGTAATGAAAGTATGAAATCAGGTTTAGAAAGAATGAGATGTGCTACAAGTGTGAACAGTTTTGGTTTTTGTACTTACAAATTTGAAAATGAACACCTTTCTTGTGAAAATAATACTGAAGTGAATAAAATTATGTATTAATCAAAATACATAAAAATGCAATTCATAATGACTTCTTCATATCATAATATAAAAAAGCCTCTTTAAAAATAAAATTCTTGAAACATTTTTAACAAAACTGCTACACTGCTTATTAATAAAAAAAATTGTCCGCCAAATCAAAGTAAAATATTTTGTCACCGAAAACAATGAATTTTATGAATTAATGTCACATTTGAAATAATAATAATTTGAATTTGTACTTGAAATATTTAATTGAAATAAACAAACTTTTTCTAAAATAGAATGGTTTTTAAACCTATTAAAGTAACACTAAGAACTTGGCACATGTTCGAAATCCTGTTTGGTCCTTGTGCCATTGAACAACGAACTTAAATAAAGGTTGATCTGATTCACAAACAAGTAATTCTCTGTTTGATGTGTTCTATATTTAGTGTTCTAGTCGGCTCTGACACCTGATCCCTGATTAATGAGCAAATGTAAAGACAATTGGATGTTAGGCTGAAAAAAGGCGTATTTTAAGACAAGCTTTCAGGATTCTGTATTCTTTATTCTGCCGGATCTTGAGATCTGTGATGTTGCAACGTCATAATTTGTTATTGTTAGAGGTGAGAGAAGTGGAGCGGAACCTGAGAGCCAGACTGATCACGTCTACACAGCCACTAAACAATCACAAAAAAAACTCAAAGAGATCCTAGACATTGTAAAGGTCAAACATAAGAACAATATAAATCTAACAAATATTCTTAAGCACACAATTGGTGTTCCTATGCTAAAGAAACATTGCAAGTTTTACAGC
The DNA here is from genome assembly GCF_001515625.1 of Sinocyclocheilus rhinocerous. Classification (NCBI taxonomy): domain Eukaryota; kingdom Metazoa; phylum Chordata; class Actinopteri; order Cypriniformes; family Cyprinidae; genus Sinocyclocheilus; species Sinocyclocheilus rhinocerous. The sequence goes on from NW_015667282.1 coordinate 384,912, forward strand.
TTAAGTTTCATCTTTGGCTGACTTCAGTTATCTTATTATTATAAATAAGGTTGGAAGTAAGCCAACTTTGATATTTCATTCTACTGCCTTCAAGTAAAACTCCGTAACAAAAAAACAAAACAAAAAAAATCAACACACACTGACTCACCTATCCTGTGTATGTATTTTATTATGAGTAATTGTGGCTGCCATCTGACAATAAGTTGTCATACGCAAGGGTGTAACTTTGGTTTGAGAAGTGGGGGGGACACAAAATGGGGGAAAATGTTTTCGATTTGAATCCCATTTCCTGCATGTACATACATTTAGGGACTATGGTGATACAAAATCCAGGAAATAATTAAGTTGATTAATGATCAATTCTGGCAAAAAAGAATAGTAGGCTACTAAACTATGTATAAGAAAAA
>NW_015667282.1:385478-388932 GCF_001515625.1 Sinocyclocheilus rhinocerous
GTTACCTAGCAACAGTGTATGTTAACGTTAGCTCAGTCAACGTAGGCTAACATTAACAGGTGTAGACAGAAAATTATTATTCTGACCTGAGATAATTTACTGAATCAACCAACTCACATCTCCTTTCTTTTCATCCATGATCACATTAAAGTCATCTGTTGCTGCTTCTGGCGTTTCATCGCTGACTGTGCCGCGACCGCGATGCGATACCCGCTCATTATAACTTTCAGTGAGCTATTTTTAGAGTGTGCACGCGACGTTCCTGGACGCGTACGCGTGAGTCTGTGCCCTGCTCGGTCCTGCTCCTCTGTGGTTCTACATCAGTGGTTCCCAGACCCTGAGGCATTTCTGCTTAGGCCTACCCCCTCTCTTCCACTTAGACTGCAACTTTTCCATTAAAGGACAATATTTGGCCGAAATTGACTTTCCAAAGCATTTTTTATCTTTATAAATAAAATATTGATGTTTAAAAAAAAAAAAAGTTCAATAGATTAATATGCAATGATGATTAAAAAAAAGTGAAAAGTGATTCTAATACTAAAACCGCGAGTAGGTGGCGGTAAGTCACTGTCTTAATATTCTGACCTGAGATAATTTACTGAATCAACCAACTCACATCTCCTTTCTTTTCATCCATGATCACATTAAAGTCATCTGTTGCTGCTTCTGGCGTTTCATCGCTGACTGTGCCGCGACCGCGATGCGATACCCGCTCATTATAACTTTCAGTGAGCTATTTTTAGAGTGTGCACGCGACGTTCCTGGACGCGTACGCGTGAGTCTGTGCCCTGCTCGGTCCTGCTCCTCTGTGGCGATGATGGCGTGCGGTTAAAAAAATCATAACAAACGAATTTGAAAGTGGGGGGGACACAAACGTGATTTTGAAAAGTGGGGGGGACATGTCCCCCCTGGAAATTACGCCCCTGGTCATACGTAACACACTGTCTGTGTCTTGGTTTCTAAAGGGTATTCTATTCTATATTGTGTGTTACAAGAAATGAAGCAAGCAGGAAAGAAAGTCAGCCTAAAAGAAAAAAGGACTGAAAAAAGGACAGTGTTGTCATAATTTCTTAAGATATTTGTCATGCTTGACATTAAAATGCAATGTGAAACCCTTTGGTATCAAAGACATTTAAGATTCAATTCCTTCTGTCATTCCACATTTTTCTTTATTTTTCTATGTAAATTAACTTGTTGGGCCAGTTTGAAATTCTGCTGAAAATTCAAATACCACATGATATCAAACGAGTAAAAAAGCTATCAATTTACTATTTACTACAATGTAATATCTCTGTGACTTCTCTTAACAATGACCTCATAAGAGTTTGTATTGATCATGACTGCACAAATATACCTGCAATTAATTAACAATCCATATAACAATAAGTGCAAACTGTGAAAAATGTTCTCAGTGAAGTGATTGGATATGTGCTTGACTGCTTTGCATACTAAAAAGAATATGAAGATTGAAAGAGAATGACAAAAATGGAGGAGGAGCATAAAGAGAAAAGAAATGGACAGATGAGTGACGGATGAGGAGAGCAACTCGAGAAGCACAACTATATAAAAGGGATTGGAAGTGTCTCAGAGGACAAAATTACCTGCAGCATCCATTCTGCTAGCAAACAGAGGGACTGTGTGAAGATGTGGAGATTAACATGCGTTACGTTGACCCTGCTCATGTGTGCCAAAGGTAAGGTATCATGATACATCTATTAGGGTTAGGATAACCATGAACAAAGACATTATACAGAGAGAACAAGAGCTTGTTAAATTAATATGACATGAAACTTGCAGTTCAGTATCATATGTTGATTCGTATGACTTATTCACTTGACCGGTAACTCCTGGGATAGTGACTCATATTGAATCTTTTATCAAAAGAGCCGACTTGTAAGAATCATTTGTTCATCAATCAGACTAAACAGGTTGCTGTTTAATCAGATTCACAAATAAATTACGCTTATGAGTCGGTTCTTGTATTTGCATGAAGCATGTGAAGAACGCTGGTGCAGGAAACACTGTTGTGATGTGTCATGTCAGAAATACACTACCAGTCAAAAGTTTGGAATAATTAAGATTTTTAATGTATTTGAAAAAAGTTGAATGCTCACCAAGGCTGGATTTATTTGATCACAAAGTAAAAACTGAGAAATGAGAAATATTGTGAAATATTATTATAATTTAAAATAACCGTTTTCTATTTAAATATATTTAAATAATTGAAAAGTATATTTAAATTATATCATGGAAAAGATAAATATTCAGCAACCATTACTAAATATATTCCAAACTTTTGACCAGTATTGTATGTAAATACAAGTTATGCCCACCAACTAAATTGTTAACTGAATCTACCATTATTAGTGCAATAATGCCATAATGTGTGCAGGGTCATTATAAAGGAAACATGAAGATAAAACTGTTCTAATGTGCAGTTTATTTCTGCCCTTGCAGGTTCACATTCTCAGTTGAATGGTAAGAGCTCCTCTCATTCTTCAGACGTCAACATCAAGTCATATAATAGAAATGTAGAAATACTTATGTGAATAATCTCTGATCTCTTTCTCATAGTTTGTGGACAGGCTCCTCTAAACACCCGTATTGTTGGTGGTGTGAACGCACCTGATGGGTCGTGGCCGTGGCAGGTCAGTCTGCACCGTTCTGGATATCATTTTTGCGGAGGCTCCCTCATCAACAATGAATGGGTCCTGACGGCAGCTCACTGTTTACCTGGGTAAGATTCACCTAAACACATATATGCACCAGTTTTGTTTTAATTGGTAAAAAGACTGAAAGAAAAAAAAAAGATGTAATGATGTCTTAAGATATTTGTCATGCTTGACATTCAAATGCAGTGTGAAAACCTTTGGCATTCAAAGACATTTCGGTTTCAATTTGTTCTGCTCTTCCACATTTTTTATTTAAATTTTTTACCAAATGCCAAAATACCAAATGACATCAAATAACATTGCAAAATAAAATAAAAAAATTCTGTTTTCTCATTTTCACATTCTCTGACTGTATTTAGTGTCAGCGCATCCAGTCTGCGTGTGTATTTGGGAAGGAGGACACAGCAGGGAGTCAATGCCAATGAAATCAGTAGAAACGTGAGAACGATAATCGTTCACTCCTCTTATAACAGCAACACAAACAACAATGACATCGCTCTGCTCCGGCTGTCCTCCACGGTCACCTTCAATAACTACATTAGACCCGTGTGTCTGGCGGCCCAGAACAGCGTCTTCCCTTCTGGCACCAGCAGCTGGATCACAGGCTGGGGAGATAACAGCAACACAAACAACAATGACATCGCTCTGCTCCAGCTGTCCTCCACGGTCACCTTCAATAACTACATTAGACCCGTGTGTCTGGCGGCCCAGAACAGCGTCTTCCCTTCTGGCACCAGCAGCTGGATCACAGGCTGGGGCGATGTTCAATCTGGAGGTACCAA
>NW_015667282.1:390781-395890 GCF_001515625.1 Sinocyclocheilus rhinocerous
AAATATTATTATAATTTAAAATAACCGTTTTCTATTTAAATATATTTAAATAATTGAAAAGTATATTTAAATTATATCATGGAAAAGATAAATATTCAGCAACCATTACTAAATATATTCCAAACTTTTGACCAGTATTGTATGTAAATACAAGTTATGCCCACCAACTAAATTGTTAACTGAATCTACCATTATTAGTGCAATAATGCCATAATGTGTGCAGGGTCATTATAAAGGAAACATGAAGATAAAACTGTTCTAATGTGCAGTTTATTTCTGCCCTTGCAGGTTCACATTCTCAGTTGAATGGTAAGAGCTCCTCTCATTCTTCAGACGTCAACATCAAGTCATATAATAGAAATGTAGAAATACTTATGTGAATAATCTCTGATCTCTTTCTCATAGTTTGTGGACAGGCTCCTCTAAACACCCGTATTGTTGGTGGTGTGAACGCACCTGATGGGTCGTGGCCGTGGCAGGTCAGTCTGCACCGTTCTGGATATCATTTTTGCGGAGGCTCCCTCATCAACAATGAATGGGTCCTGACGGCAGCTCACTGTTTACCTGGGTAAGATTCACCTAAACACATATATGCACCAGTTTTGTTTTAATTGGTAAAAAGACTGAAAGAAAAAAAAAAGATGTAATGATGTCTTAAGATATTTGTCATGCTTGACATTCAAATGCAGTGTGAAAACCTTTGGCATTCAAAGACATTTCGGTTTCAATTTGTTCTGCTCTTCCACATTTTTTATTAAAATTTTTTACCAAATGCCAAAATACTACGACATCAAATAACATTGCAAAATAAAATAAAAAAATTCTGTTTTCTCATTTTCACATTCTCTGACTGTATTTAGTGTCAGCGCATCCAGTCTGCGTGTGTATTTGGGAAGGAGGACACAGCAGGGAGTCAATGCCAATGAGATCAGCAGAAACGTGAGAACGATAATCACCCACTCCTCTTACAACAGCTTCACACATGACAATGACATCGCTCTGCTCCGGCTGTCCTCCACGGTCACCTTCAATAACTACATTAGACCCGTGTGTCTGGCGGCCCAGAACAGCGTCTTCCCTTCTGGCACCAGCAGCTGGATCACAGGCTGGGGAGATGTTCAATCTGGAGGTACAAACACATGCAAACCCATTAATTCATATATGCATTTACTCCTAACATCACTAATTAATGGTTGTGTTTTTGGTGTTCAGTGAGCCTACCTTCTCCTGGGATTCTGCAGGAGACTATGGTTCCAGTGGTGGACAATGTTCAATGTAATACTCTGCTGGGTTCTGGATCTGTTACCAGCAACATGATGTGTGCTGGTTTAACGCAGGGAGGCAAAGACACCTGCCAGGTACAATAAACAAACAGATTATTGCTACACATCTAAGCATGTTCAGCTACCATATAAAGCACTTCAAGACCTATTGTAAATTGTTTGCACTCACATTGTCTATTGAGGAAAAATGCTATCTAAATGCGAGTTGACGTCAATCAGTGAACAGTTCCTCTGTTACAAGCAATCGTGTCTGTATTTGGAGCGTCTTGTGCCCATACAAACATCACTGATCTGCACCAACTCCTCCAGAACACGCTTCATCTGCCAGCATCCATTATAAAAACACTCGCAGTACATTAATTTTGACATGTGTTCATGCAGAAATACAATGTTATAGCGATCAGTGCATTGAGAGCGCAAATACTGTTTGTTTCCACATCAATAATAACAGACACACACTTAAAGTATGATTCCTGTATGTCAGGATTACTTCTGTAATTGTCTTTACCTTGATTACAATCGTCATCCATCAAAACTTTACTAGCGCAACATTGCTTTACTTTATCCAACCGAGAGTTGTAGTTTGCTATCAAATGCTCCTGCATATGAGCCGCCGTTCAGTCTGTATTTCACACAGAGCGATGAGAAACAGCTTGAACTGCTCCTAAACAATCACAGAACACGCACGAGAGAGGTGGTGGAGCTGTTGTTTTTTTTATTTTTTATTAACTTATCAAATCATAAAATTAGTGAATTATAGAATATGTTGAAATTAATTTTAAGTTATCTTGCGGCCCCCCTGGAGGATCCCCTGGTGGGCCATGGCCACCCGGTTAAGACCCCTGCATTAGTTTACAGTTTTCAACATATACAGCTTACCATTAACCAATTAACAGGTTTTTACAAGAGCATTTTTTTGTCTTTTACTGTTAAAATTACAACAATCCTAATAAAAATAATAATAATAATAATAAAAACCTCCTATCTCTCTATTTTTTCTGTTCCCTATAGGGGGATTCTGGTGGTCCGATGGTGCCGATGCAGTGTACAGTGTGGGTTCAGTCTGGTATCACCAGCTGGGGTTATGGCTGTGCCCATCCCAACTCTCCTGGAGTTTACACCAGCGTGTCTCGATATCAGAGTTGGATCACAAACAACATTGGACAGAACCTGCCGGGATTTGTCACCTTCAGTCCCTCTAACTCATGCTCTGCCAGCCTAAGTAAAACTCTCTCTCAGACACCTACACAGCTTATACCCAATTAACAGAGGATACTTGTTTGACTAATGCTGGTTTGTGTGTGCAGCCTCAACCTCCTGTAGGGGGAGATGCAATGAGAAGTACAACAGTCACTTCCGCTGCAACTGCAATACTAACTGCATTTTAAACTGCTGCAAAGATTACAGACAGCATTGTGCCAGTAAGTCCAAACACATTCATTTTAGTAATACTTAATTCACACTTAAAAATGTTGTTGCATTAGAAACAAAATATCACATAATTTGGCATCTGCAAACAAATGATGCTAGTCATTTTTCTTAGCTTCCTTAACTTTTTTGTTTTCTTTTTATTTATTTATTTTTTTAGCATTTTTTGCAATTATGTTTAATTGGCTAGTCTCAATGTGATTGTTAATGGATGTATAAAGTCAATGTTTTTAAAGTGTTACCAGTTCTTTGTCTTACTCGAAAAGTGTTTCTTTAAAATCAATGCCACATGCTTTGATATTTTGGTCCATAATACATATATACAAATCTGCATAAATTTTACATACCCAAATACGTCATTTTTAATTACTGCACACCATAACATACATTAAACATATACTTTAAATGTCCAAAAAGTATAGACCAAAAGTAACTCTTTCTTGCCCAATCTCATGACTTATATTTTTGTTATTGTGTCTCTGCAGTGTGAGGTGTCTCATAATTCCATGGATTATTTGATCACAGGCTTATAATCATGTCACTTGCACATAAATCAGATGATCTTTATCTGCTTCTTCTGCGAGGAGATTTTACTTCAGTGCCACTTTGGATGAGTTGCACAGTCAGAAACGAGCACCAATGCAAACGCAGTCAAAGAACTGCTGCACTGACTTCACTCAGGGGTGTAAATGCATATTGTTTATGTTCAGCATACTGTATGTTTAACAGCGCTTACCTCACTCCATTAGAATCCTTGTCTCTTTTGTTTTTCTCTTTCTGGTTCTAGCATGTAATTATTTAGCGTTAATTGTGGGCATGGGCAACTTTTTTCCTTCATTTAGCATTTGACTTTTCTTATATAAAAGAAATGTGATATAATTACCTAATGTTTAAAATTGATTTTCTCATTTGTGATTTCTGCTGACAAATAAGTGGGTACTTCTTTAAAGGGGTCATAAACTGCCTATTTTTTATTATTTCCTACTGTTCTCTGAGGTCCACATCATGGGTGGGCTTACCCATTTGGCAAAGGTCGGCAACCGCCTTGGGCCCCCAAAAGCCAAGGGCCCCCTAAAATGCTTTTCATATACGAGATGCACATTAAGCGCAGACATGCTAACGGTTGCTGTTTACGGTGTTTATTACCACGACAACCGACTGTGTGTCCGCGTTGAACGCGCTTCTTGTGTATCCTGCTTGTAACAAATGAAAATATCATGCATCTGAAGCTGTAATTAAATATTTAGCAACAGTGTGTATTCTATGTTTATTGTTTTAAATGCCACTTACTCATTTTTGGGAAGGACCCAAGTAGAGAACGCATATTGCAGTGACTTTTTTGGTTGATATAATCCTTAGGTGTGTAAATGTACAGTTGTTTCATACCCTTGGTAAATATGATCAAAGAAGGCTGTGAAAATTAATCTGTATCATTAATCCTTTAGATATTTTATTTTAAAATTTTACTAAAATCTAACCTTTCATTGGAGAATCCAATACTTTTTGCAACCTCCTTTTGCCAAGAGAACAGCTCTGAGTCTTCACCTATAATGCCTGAAGAGTTTAGAGAACATCTGACAGGAGATCAGAGACCATTCCTTCATACAGAATCTCTCCAGACCAGGGGTTTCCAAACTTTTCCTAAAGTGGGCCGGAATCGATGATGTGGAAACACTGAGGGGCCGGATGCTTCTACCTCTCTCTCTATATATATATATACATATATATTATGTATGTATGATGTTGAGTTGACAGTAGCAGTACCACACACCTGTTTACTGTACACACACAACATTTTTCTGTTTGCTATAGCCCCCCTAAAAATGGCCTAGCAACGCCCATGGACACACTTATATTTTATTGTAGTTTATGCCTACTCAGCTCATATAGGACACCAGAGATATCACATAATAACCTATATTAGGCCAAAAAAACTGTAAAGTCATTGTTTAAAATCCTGTTTGTCCTTGTGCCCTTGAACAAAGAACTTAAAAGTTGATCTGATTCACAAACAAGTAATTCTCTGTTTGATGTGTCCTGTATTTAGTGTTCTAGTCGGCTCTGACACCTTCAGATCCCTGATTAAAGGTGGGGTAAGCGATTTTTCAAAAACGCTTTAGAAAACTGATTCGGGCCGAATAGCAAAACAAACTTGTAGCCAATCAGCAGTAAGGGGCGTGTCTACTCATGATGTGGAGGAGAGCGCGTTCAGTCCGAGTCGAGCGACAGAAAGAAAGATAGAGATGGCGGATAAAAACAAAAGAGGAAAACGTCTGCGGAACAAACGAAGGCTTAAGGCAAGAAGGCAAGAAGTAGGACCCGTGTAAAATATTGGATCAGCTTTCCAGTGCTGGAGAGAACTCAAGGAGCGGAAGGCCTGCGATCGGACGCCGAGGTT
>NW_015667282.1:396273-397757 GCF_001515625.1 Sinocyclocheilus rhinocerous
TGGGGTAGGGGCGTGTTTGTTTTGGTGATTTCAAATGTCAACATTGGCTACCAGAAATCGCTTACCCCACCTTTAATGAGCAAATGTAAAGACAACTGGATGTTAGGCTGACAAAAGGCGTATTTTAAGACCAGCTTTCAGGATTCTGTATTCTTTATTCTGCCGGATCTTGAGATCTGTGATGTTGCAACGTCATAATTTGTTATTTGTTAGAGGTGAGAGAAGTGGAGCGGAACCTGAGAGCCAGACTGATCACGTCTACACAGCCATTAAACAATCACAAAAAAACCTCAAAGAGATCCTAGACATTGTAAAGGTCAAACATAAGAAAAATATAAATCTAACAAATATTCTTAAGCACACAATTGGTGTCCCTATGCTAAAGAAACATTGCAAATTTTACAGCTTAATTTTCATCTTTGGCTTACGTCAATTATCTTATTATTATAAATAAGGTCCGCAGTATAGAAGCCAACTGTTGTTTGGTCTTTCATTTTTCTGCATCTCTTCTCCAGGTAAAACCCTACGGTGGCCGAGAGAGCTCAACGTGCTGCAACTTAAGAAAACACATGCAAATTGAAAAAACACCAGCAAATTAAGAAAACATCTTCATCAATTTGACAACACATGCGCTGCAAATCCTCACAACACATGCAAATGAAGAAACGCGCTGCAAATCCTCACAACACATGCAAATGAAGAAACGCGCTGCAAATCCTCACAACACATGCAAATGAAGAAACGCGCTGCAAATCCTCACAACGTGAGGATTTGCAGCGCGTTTCTTCATTTGCATGTGTTGTGAGGATTTGCAGCGCGTGTTGTCAAACCGATGAAGATGTTTTCTTAATTTGCTGGTGTTTTTTCAATTTGCATGTGTTTTCTTAAGTTGCAGCTCGTTGAGCTCTCTCGGCCACCGTATAAAACTTCCTAAAATGTAAAAAAATAAAAAAAATAAAAAATCAACACACACTGACTCACCTGAATGGCTTTTATGATGAGTAATTGTGGCTGCCATCTGACAATAAGTTACCAAATCATTACGGTCCATTGTCTGTGTCTTTGTGTGTAAAGGGTAGTGTCATGACTTTTTTTCCCTTTATTCATGTGTCCTTTATACAAGAAATAAAGCAAGCAGGAAAGAAGACAGACAGACTAAAAGAAAAAAGACAAAAAAATATTTGTAATGCTTGAATCCAAATGCAATGTGAAAACCTTTTGACATCCCTAACAAAAAATAAATATACTGAAATGTATTTGAAATACATTTATTTAATGCTAAGTATACTACAAATACATTTACATATTTATGTACTTAATAAAAATACCAGGCAATTGTACGTTTAGTATACTAAACTGGTATACTTAAAGTCTGCTAAATTGGAACAACTAATTTTGTACTTCATGCACTTTAATTGTGTGGAAGTAGTGCTGAAGTGCAACTAAAGATATACTGAAGTATATTTGATTGTGCTAAAGTGGGA
>NW_015667282.1:397835-424250 GCF_001515625.1 Sinocyclocheilus rhinocerous
CATAAAGACATAAAGATCATACAATCCTCATCAGTAGTGACATTAAAACACATTTTAAGCTTAATATTAAGAAATGTGCATTGTGCACAAGTAGTATTCCAAATAAAGTTTAATTATAACTTTTATATCATTAAGTCTTGAGCAATACATCAGTAAATATGTTAATAGATTTGAACTATACTTAGTATGAAATAAATGTATTTTAAATATATTACTTTTTTACTAGGGATTCAAAGACATTTAAGTTTTAATTTCACATGCCATTCCATTTTTCTTTCTTTTTCTTTTCTTTGTAAATTTACTTGTTGGGCTGGTTTGAAATTCTTCTAAACAAAATTACCAAATACAAAATAATATCAAAGGAGTAGAAATATATAAGTTTACTATATTACAAAAAATGTCTCTGTGACTTTTCTGACAACGACCTCATAGATGTTTGCATTTCTGCACAAATATACCTGAAATTAATTAACAATGCCTATATAACAATAATCACAAATTGTGAAAAATGTTCTCAGCAAAGTGGATATGTGCTTGACAGCTTTGCATACTAAAAAAAATGTGAAGAATGAAAGATGACAAAAATGGAGGAGGAGCATTAAGAGGAAATAAGTGGGCAGGTGAGTGACAGACGAGAAGAGCAACTCGAGAAGCTTATAGAACTACACAAAAGGGATTTTAAAAGACACAGGGAACTAGATTACCACCAGCATCCATTCTGCTAGCGAACAGAAGGACTGTGTGAAGATGTGGAGATTAACATGTGTCATGTTGACCCTGCTCATGTGTGCCAAAGGTAAGGTCTCATGGTACACCTATTAAAGTGAGGATATGCGTGAACAAAGACATTATATAGAAAAAGAGAGAATATATTTTTGCTTTCTTTGTGGCAGAGGGCATAAGAGCAGTCTAAGGGCTATGTTAAAATAATGATGCATTAACATGAAACTTGCAGTTTGGTATCATACTGTATGTTGATTCATATGACTGATTTATCTGACCTGTAACTTCTGGGTTAGTGAGGCATTTTAAACGTTTTATCAAAGAGCCAACTAATAAGTTCATCAGTCAGACTAAACAGGTTGCTGTTTAATCAGATTCACAAATAAATGACTTTTATAAGTCGGTTCTTGTATTTGCATGAAGCATGTGAAGAACGCTGGTGCAGGAAACACTGTTGTGATGTGTCATGTCAGAAATACACTACCAGTCGAAAGTTTGGAAAAATTAAGATTTTTTTTAATGCTTTGGAAAAAGTCTAATGCTCACCAAGGCTGCATTTATTTGATCAAAAACACAGTAAAAACAGAAATATTGTAAAATATGATTACAAATTTAGTTTTATATTTATATATATTTTGCAATGTAATTTATTACTATCATGGAAAAGCTGAATTTTCAGCAGCCAGTACTCCAGTCTCTGGTGTCACATGATCCTTCAGAAGCACAAGAGCATAAAGAGACTTCTAAAAAAACGTACAAACACTTGACTGTTAGTGTAATTACAAGTTATGCCCACCAGTAAACGTGTTAACTGAGCTTGTACAGATTGAAAAACACTACTAAAATAAACAAAGTGTACATCCAGGTTCACAAGAACTATTCTTACATAATATACAGGTTTCTGAATTGTAATGATCCTGTGAGATAATCTATGTAAAATCTCTTTCCAGGTCACATTCTTTTTTCTTTAATAAATCATTCTTTCTTTGTTACAGGTACAGAAGCCTATAAATGTTTTACATTATGAGCCACACCTGCTGGGCATGTGGAATGTACTTGCAGGACATGGGGCAAATGCCATTAGTTGAATGGTTTGGGGAAAGAAGGCTGCTAGTTTTGCTTATTATGTGTAATTAAACCGGTTTGCCCAGAAATGTTTTCTGCATGTTCGGTCTCACAAGTTAATGGTATAACAAATCTACCATTGCAGTGCAGTGATCTATGGCAGGGTCATTATTAAGGGAAACATGAAAATGGAATTGTTCTAATGTGCACTTTATTTCTGCCCTTGCAGGTTCACATTCTCAGTTGAATGGTAAGAGCTCCTCTCATTCTTCAGACGTCAACATCAAGTCAAATAGTAGAAATATAGAAATACTTACAATATGTGAACAATCTCTCTTTCTCATAGTTTGTGGACAGGCTCCTCTAAACACCCGTATTGTTGGTGGTGTGAACGCACCTGATGGGTCGTGGCCGTGGCAGGTCAGTCTGCACAGCCCTTTTTATGGAGGTCACTTTTGCGGAGGCTCCCTCATCAACAATGAATGGGTGCTGACAGCAGCTCACTGTTTACCTGGGTAAGATTCTCCTAAACACACATATGCACCTGTTTTGTTTTAACTGGTAAAAAGACTGAAAGAAGGAAAGTGTTATCATGATGTCTTAAGATATTTTGTTTTGTTTGACATCTGAATCCAATGTGAAAACCTTTGGCATTCAAAGACATTTAGGTTTCAATTCCACATTTGTTTTCCACATTCCACTCTTTATTTTTCCTTTGAAATTCACTTGTTGGGCCAGTTTGAAATTCTTTAAATTTACCATTAATTTACTATATTACAATTTTTTTTTTAAAGTACTTAATTATAAATTTTTTTCTATTTCCTTCTTTTCTATTTCTTTCTCACGCTAACATTCTCTGACTGTATTTAGTGTCAGCGCATCCAGTCTGCGTGTGTATTTGGGAAGGAGGACACAGCAGGGAGTCAATGCCAATGAGATCAGCAGAAACGTGAGAACGATAATCACCCACTCCTCTTACAACAGCTTCACACATGACAATGACATCGCTCTGCTCCGGCTGTCCTCCACGGTCACCTTCAATAACTACATTAGACCCGTGTGTCTGGCGGCCCAGAACAGCGTCTTCCCTTCTGGCACCAGCAGCTGGATCACAGGCTGGGGAGATGTTCAATCTGGAGGTACAAACCCATGCAAACCCATTAATTCATATATGCATTTACTCCTAACATCAGTAATTAATTGTTGTGTTTTTGGTGTTCAGTGAGCCTACCTGATCCCGGGATTCTGCAGGAGACTATGGTTCCAGTGGTAAACAATGTTCAATGCAATACTCTGCTGGGTTCTGGATCTGTTACCAGCAACATGATGTGTGCTGGTTTAACACAGGGAGGCAAAGACACCTGCCAGGTACAACAATTCTATTTTTTTTTGCATTCATATTGTCTATTTAAGATAAATGCTTAAAATTAAGTAGCTCCATAGTATAAACATACGCGTTACAAAAAAAAAAGCAATGGTTTCAGCAATGGTTGCCAGCCCAGAACTTTACTGTAAAAAAATATGGTAGCAACATTTTAGTTTTTATGAATGGAACTAAATTTATAGTAAATAAATAAATAAATAAAAACCATTAACTGATATATTGTTACCACACCAACCTACTGACAAACTAAAAATTTGTTGTATCTTTATCACACACTGACAACCACCAAAAAACCTCAGGTGAAATACGAAAAAACATTAAGGTAACACTAAAATAATGCAATAAATATTTATTTGATATTTATTATTTATACATCTCCTTTCTCTTTCATCTTGTCCCTCTCTATAGGGGGATTCTGGTGGTCCGATGGTGAGTCAGCAGTGTACAGTGTGGGTTCAGTCTGGTATCACCAGCTGGGGTTATGGCTGTGCCGATCCCAACTCTCCTGGAGTTTACACCAGCGTGTCTCGATATCAGAGTTGGATCACAAACAACATTGGACAGAACCTGCCGGGATTTGTCACCTTCAGCCCTCCAAACTCATGCTCCTCTGCCAGCATGAGTAAAACTCTCTCTCAGACACCTACACAGCTTATACCCAATTAACAGAGGATACTTGTTTGACTAATGCTGGTTTGTGTGTGCAGCCTCAACCTCCTGTAGGGGGAGATGCAATGAGAAGTACAACAGTCACTTCCGCTGCAACTGCAATACTAACTGCATTTTAAACTGCTGCAAAGATTACAGACAGCGTTGTACCAGTAAGTCCACATTCATTTTGGTAATAAACAAAGAAACACATTTGCACTTTTAGAAACGTAATTCACACCTTTAATTGACTAGTCTCAAGGTGATTGTTAATGAATATATAAAGACAGTGTCTCATGACTTATATTTTTGTTATTGTGTCTCTGCAGTGTGAGGTGTGTCGTAATTCCATGGAATTATTTGATCACAGGTTTATAATCACGTCACTTGCACAGATATCAATCAGATTATCTTCATCTGCTTGTTCTGCGAGGAGATTTTACTTCAGTACTGCTTTGGATGAGTTGCACAGTCTGAAACGAGCACCAATGCAAACGCAGTCAAAGAACTGCTGCACTGACTTCACTCAGGGGTGTAAATGCTTATTATGTTCAACATTTGTTTAACAGCAGCACTTACCTCACTCCATTAGTAGAATCCCTGTCTCCTTTGTTTTTCTCTTTCTAGTTCTAGCATGTAAACAACAATATTAAGTGTAGGCACGGGCAAAAAAAAAATTCCATTTAGCATTTGCACATTTCTTAAAAATGTTATGTATAACATAATTACTTGAAATATTAATCTGATGTCTTTCTTTGTGGTCACATTTACATTTACGCATTTAGCAGATTCTATCCAAAGCAACTTACAAAAGAGGAACAAAGAAATTAATCAAAGAACCAACAATGTTGTAGTACTCACTGACAGATTTATTAGACATCTAGATTAGGAAAACCAGCTAGAGAAGAGAGTTTGAAAGGTAGAGAGGAGATTTTGTGTGTGTGTGTACTGGTTTAACTATACTTGTGAGGACCAAATGTCCTCACTTATATTGTGAAATACTTTGACAACCCACTAGTGAGAATATTTGACTGGTCCGCACTAGTTACAAAGGTTTATAAATCAGCCAAAAGATGTTTTGATGTAGTGGTTGGGTTAGGTGATAGAAAATATCATTAACCTGATAGGAAATAAGTGGAAGTCTATGCAATGTCCTCACTAAGATAGCAAAACAAACAATTGTGTGCGTAAGTGCATAGGTTTAAGAGGGTGGTTAAGTGCTTGCGGAAAAGGTGTATTGTTTCTGCTGACGAATAAATTATGATTTCTTTAAGTTTAGCTTTATTTTTATCACACAATTCTTGACCATATTTAGTTTTTGTATTATGTACCTAATGTAGGCCTAAGTGTAATGATATGCCATGGCTTTTATCAGAATCGTTTAATACTTCAAAACACGGTCTGTTTTTTTTTAAATGTTTTTTCCTGTGACAAATCTCTCCAGCCGGGGGCGAGAAGCACAGGTGAAACGTGTATAACGAGTGCGTACTGCGTAGCATAAACCATACACTTCACTGACACTAAACCCGATTCGGACGGTAATTGTTTCCAAAGACTATAGGGACTTTGATTGTGTCAAATGGGGATGTAAACTATTTTTAACATTTACAGGGTTAGTCGGTGATTTTATTACAGTATTGTTCTTTCACCACCAGCGTAAAAATTCCCGGCCGAATCCACCCTTTTTAAGCGGACTCGGGTAACGTTACGGTTCGTGGGTGCGCACCCGAGTTCGGAAGACAGCGTTCACATCATCCAAATTTACCGAACTGTGACGTCAATCGAACCCGGGTGCGCACCAAAAGTACTAGTAAAGCACCCTGAGATTACACTGCCGAACACCGTACGGTAACTGTTGCACTACGCTGTAATTTGTAGTATCGCAGGCATATTTATTACTGAAATGCTGGTAAGTATTTACAAGAAAAATATTTCATAGCTGCTCCACCACAGCGAGTGGGAGCTGTTAAGAACAAAATAAATAAATAAAAAAAGAGAGAGAGAGAAGAAAAGCACGTAACTATTTGAAATGTGTCATATTGCAGCAACGGAAATGCAATACAATTTTAAAATATGTATTATATTGGCCTTCAATTAGCCTACATACATAAAAATATAAACCAAGCTTCATGTTTACCATATGTAAATAAGAGGTTGTGTAACGGAGGCCAGCAATGAGGTTTAGGGGGGTGAGTGTAACGGAGGCCAGCAAGTAGGTGCTGTGCAAGTTAAACCTCACGCCCCTGATCTCAAGAGACGCACTAGCCTCCTTGTTAGTACGTCCGCCTCCCACGCGGGGGCCAGCCGCGGATAGTTGTAACTCACTGACAGCCAATGAAATTGTCGAGACCCACTCGGAGCGAGAACAAGGTGCGGCGGAGAGAGGGGTTACATTTGCATTAACTTATTTCTGCTAATCTCCACATTTGTAACGAAACCCCTCATTTTGAGAGGTCAGAAAACCATTTCAACTAGCCTATAGTGCGTATATTTTCCTATTTTAAAACAGTTGATTTAAATAATCCAATAGTAAATAGGATTATTAAATATGAATTTATTCTTATTATTCCAAACATATGACATTTTATTTACAGCAGACAATCATGCAAATGGCCAAGTGATTAGCGCATTCCCGGTTGAGAGACCTGGCTTCTCCATCGTGAATAAATAGCCATCCGAATCCATGATTTTTATCACTGAGGTGCCATGTAAATTAATTTTTACAGACGTCCACATGAGAAACAATCACGGAATAGGGCTAAAGACAGTGATAGTCTATGCGGCAGAACTTCAGCATAAAGTCTGGTCAGAGTCGGCACTGTGCTGTGCAGCACTGAAGAGGGGCATCTGAAGTAGCCTATGAAAGGGGGTGATGACGTAACACAGAGAATCCTAGCTATAGGCTATGTGAAGTGATCCATTTAAGCTAATATATAAGTTACATTAAAGTTAAAAGTAACGTGACGCGACATGTGGCCAACCCATACTCGGAATTTGTGCTCTGCATTTAACCTATGGAAGTGCGCACACACAGCAGTGAGGAGTGAACACACACACACACACACCGTGAACACACACCTGGAGCAGTGGGCAGCCATTTTTGCTGCGGCGGCACCCAGGGGGGTTCGGTGCTTTGCTCAAGGGCACCTCAGTTGTGGGTATTGAAAGTGGAAGAGAGCGCTGTTTCTACATAACACAAAAACTCGCCTAGACCAACTTATTTGCAAATTCGACTCAATATCCATGATATAAATACGTTTTAGACCATGAGATGTAAATATGTCTTGGATAGCCTAAACAATTTCAGCAGGTTTACCATGAATACAGACAAGTTACTACTGCCAAATATACGTATCTGCTTTATAACACTCATTTTGCGCCTGCACTGTAAACTGTGACAATAACAACAGTGAAATAATCACTAACTCTGACCAATTATATACACTCTAAAAAAATCATTAAAAAATACACAGTACGGTATTAATATGAAGGAATTTTCCGTAACGGTTGAGTAGGCGATGGTTGAGTTTCTATTGTTATATGACTATTAGAGGCAGGTAAAGCTGAACTCAATAATAACACAAATAATAACTGGCATACAAAATAGTACAGCACATCCAAATAATGGTGTGGCAGTCTCCATGAATGATTTACAAAAGAAATTAGCTTAACATATTGCAGATTTAGATTTCTGTCCAAAGTAATAGGCAATAAATAGTAGGTCCTTATAAAACATGACTTTGTGAAGTGATCAAATTTGCCATGTCAGCCCAATAACATGCTTCTCAAGCACAAAAAAAGGCCATTTTTGCACAAAACCACCTCTTCCTCTTTCTACCACCGCTTTCTTACTATAATGGGAATCACTGAATTTAAAAATTGAAAACACTAAACATTAAACTAAACATCTATCTATCGTTTAAAACATTTCAAAAACTGGATGTCAGAGCACATTCAGATTTTTTTTTTCATAATTGGAATGTTAGCTAAACATTCTTAGAACATACTTTGATAAATTACTTTTGTTTTTCTGTTAAGTCGCTTTGGATAAAAGCGTCTAGCTTAGATCAGTTAGGCTGATTTATTTTTAAATCATGCTTATCTGGAGCTTATCTTGAGCAAATACAGCTGTTCCATCATGATTTAGAGATTTAATTTCTGTGCAGCTTCACTTTAAATTTATGTTAAGTTCAGTATATCAGGCTCTCCTGCTACTGATCTGCTTAATTCATGTATAAGAAACTTTATGCACTAATAAACTGGCAGTATTGCTGTGATTAAGTACTATTTATCAGCCAAACTGCTTGTATATTTTTCGTGTATTGTGTAAACACTTTGTTCTTTGTCTAGGGATATTGGGCTGCTCTGTCATAAACCTTCATTTAAAAACCAAACTGACAATTATGTTTCAGCGAAGGTGGTTGTTAGAATTGTTTAAACAGTTTCAACCTTTATGACTTGTTATATAAAAGATGAACATACAGAACAATGAGTGATTTAAAGGATGATTTAAATTTAGCTTTATACAATAGTTCCAGTTCTCTGATCTGATTAGCCAAGCTGCTTTCCACAAGTTACAAAAATCTAAATATTAATCTAAATGAATCAGCAAAGTAAAAGAACAGCAAGACGTTGGCCGACTTTCCTTTTTCTTTTTTCATATCTATTGGCAAAATACCATTACTGTGTAAGTTTCTTCCAGGATTGTGCAACAGAGTTGGCTCACAGTGACCTCACATTTAATCAGATGTCTCAAGCACATGCACACATAGCGTGTTGTGTTAAAACATCAGTACCAGTTATGAGACTAAAGGAGACGGTGGAGGCGTGGCTGTAGGGTCTATTTGACAAAACAGAGAACTGAGACATATGAACGCAGAGACAAATTGTGCTAAAAAGGGAACAAAGTAGGGATATCTATAAAAACCAAGGAGGAAACCATAGTGGATGGATGCCACAGCTGTTGCAAGGTAAGCCACTGATAGGAAAAAATATCTTGTTTTCTTTGACTAATTAACTGTTGTTAGTTTTGTAGTGTTGTTAGTTTTCTATTGGCCTATATTATACTTAATGTCATTAATAATTGCTGGTGAAAATATTACCCCCAAATACATGCAGCATAAAATGGCCCTGTGTTAATATTCTTATATTTTGCAAATGTGCTGACAGATGGTTTTTAAAGGGATAGTTGAAAAATCTGTCACCATTTAAAG
The DNA here is from genome assembly GCF_001515625.1 of Sinocyclocheilus rhinocerous. NCBI lineage: Eukaryota > Metazoa > Chordata > Actinopteri > Cypriniformes > Cyprinidae > Sinocyclocheilus > Sinocyclocheilus rhinocerous. The sequence goes on from NW_015667282.1 coordinate 406,869, forward strand.
TAATTATAAACGACTTACTTTCTTCTGTGGAACATAAAAGACGATATTTTGAGGAATGTCTAGGTGTTTTGTCCTTTCAATGGAAGTCAATGGTAACCAAAACGGTTTGGTTCATCATAATATCATCTTTTGTGTTCCACAAAAGGAAGTCATACAGGTTTGGAACAACATGAGGGGGAGTAAATGATGACAGAATTTTCATTTTGGGGTAAAATATCCCTTTAATTCCTTAAGAATTAAGCAAGGTATTTCAAAATAATGTATACAATTTACTCTCGTATAATGATATATAACTATAGGATAAGTAACTATACAATGTACTGTAGATATTAACCAATACCACACTAAGAAGATTCGGCCGTGGGCACGAGGCCGCAGGTAATCACAGCCGTGGTGATATTTAGACCAGTGTGAAAGCCAGTGTGATATTGTTTTTAAACAACAGTTTGCTAAACAATATTGTTCAATATTGTAATATCGTTAATATTGAATAAACTTACATTTTAGACATAATTTTACCTATTTTCCCCTTTCCAAACGAAGTCAGAGCAGAATTAAGTCATGCGTCACAGCTGTTGTGTTTTGAAGATTTAATATTAAAGACTTGTCACTTATCACCTACTGGTGTAAAAATCTAACTGGAAGACTTGTTTTAAAATTCAAATTTAAAAAAGGTCAACATTTTATTATTTGTGGTCTCGGTTTGTATTAAGAAGAAAAGGCACTCTTTTAAAATGTCCATATTGCTTATTGTCCATATAGCTCACTCTATTATGGTTGGGTGGGTGGGTATTCAGAGGTGCTTTAGGAAACAGGATGTGGTATGTAGTGACCTTAAACTGTGGCATTCAGTTTCAGAAAGAAAAATGAAACCAGCAGCCCTTAAAGTGACATGTAGACAATAAAACATGCACACAGCACAGCATGTGTGTGGTTACAATAATACAACAAAAAATGCGTGACATTACATAGGTTTTTGATGAATTTACTGTTTTGTGTCTTCTCAGGATGTGGAACGGCACAGATCCTCTGAGAAATGATACCTTTTCTTGTGCGTCCCCATCTGTCGAGGGCTACCGTTATTTTGGCGTCCTCTTGGGATCGGCTGTGACCATAGTAGGAACCATAGGGAATATTCTGACGGTCCTCGCCTTTGCTACTGATGCCAGCCTGAGGACACGTTTTAATGTTCTCATAGTAAACCTTGCCCTCGCTGACCTTCTTTACTGCACGATGCTCCAACCGGTCAGCGTTGACTCGTACCTGCACCTGCACTGGAGAGGCGGAGCCACGTGGTGCCAGATGTTTGGATTCCTTCTGTTCCTGTCCAACAGCGTGTCCATTATAACATTATGCCTCATCGCTATGAGCCGTTACTTGGTTATTTTCATTTTGGGGTAAAATATCCCTTTAATTCCTTAAGAATTAAGCAAGGTATTTCAAAATAATGTATACAATTTACTCTCGTATAATGATATATAACTATAGGATAAGTAACTATACAATGTACTGTAGATATTAACCAATACCACACTAAGAAGATTCGGCCGTGGGCACGAGGCCGCAGGTAATCACAGCCGTGGTGATATTTAGACCAGTGTGAAAGCCAGTGTGATATTGTTTTTAAACAACAGTTTGCTAAACAATATTGTTCAATATTGTAATATCGTTAATATTGAATAAACTTACATTTTAGACATAATTTTACCTATTTTCCCCTTTCCAAACGAAGTCAGAGCAGAATTAAGTCATGCGTCACAGCTGTTGTGTTTTGAAGATTTAATATTAAAGACTTGTCACTTATCACCTACTGGTGTAAAAATCTAACTGGAAGACTTGTTTTAAAATTCAAATTTAAAAAAGGTCAACATTTTATTATTTGTGGTCTCGGTTTGTATTAAGAAGAAAAGGCACTCTTTTAAAATGTCCATATTGCTTATTGTCCATATAGCTCACTCTATTATGGTTGGGTGGGTGGGTATTCAGAGGTGCTTTAGGAAACAGGATGTGGTATGTAGTGACCTTAAACTGTGGCATTCAGTTTCAGAAAGAAAAATGAAACCAGCAGCCCTTAAAGTGACATGTAGACAATAAAACATGCACACAGCACAGCATGTGTGTGGTTACAATAATACAACAAAAAATGCGTGACATTACATAGGTTTTTGATGAATTTACTGTTTTGTGTCTTCTCAGGATGTGGAACGGCACAGATCCTCTGAGAAATGATACCTTTTCTTGTGCGTCCCCATCTGTCGAGGGCTACCGTTATTTTGGCGTCCTCTTGGGATCGGCTGTGACCATAGTAGGAACCATAGGGAATATTCTGACGGTCCTCGCCTTTGCTACTGATGCCAGCCTGAGGACACGTTTTAATGTTCTCATAGTAAACCTTGCCCTCGCTGACCTTCTTTACTGCACGATGCTCCAACCGGTCAGCGTTGACTCGTACCTGCACCTGCACTGGAGAGGCGGAGCCACGTGGTGCCAGATGTTTGGATTCCTTCTGTTCCTGTCCAACAGCGTGTCCATTATAACATTATGCCTCATCGCTATGAGCCGTTACTTGGTTGTTGCGCATCGCACTTCTCGCTGCGCCCGTCTGCTCCTGTCCCACCGTGGAGTGGCAGTGCTCCTCATCTCATCCTGGCTACTGGGTCTAGCCAGTTTCGCCCCACTTTGGCCCGTCTATGTGTTTGCCCCGCAAGTGTGCACCTGCAGTTTTCACCGCAGTAAAGGGCGGCCTTACACCACCGTGCTGCTTTTCCTGTACTTCTTCTTAGGCTTGGGTTGTGTGGGCCTTTTCTACTTACTGATCTACCGTAAGGTGCGTGTAGCCGCTAAGGCTTTTCTGAAGTACAGGCCCAGTCGTCGCTCATCAAAACTCAAACAGGCTGAAGCTGAAGCGGCGACGGATGACAGCGGGATCAGTGCTGGAGCTTCAACAACTCAAAGCTGTGAGATCAGTAATGATGAAGCAGGAGCGAAGCAGAATCGGAACAAAGCAGAGGAGAAATCTGAGGGCCACACAACCACAAAAGAACCAAAAAACTCCATTCAAGATGCCTCAAAAGACATAGAAACGTCTTCTAAACCATCTCCGGTAACAATCCAGACCACTCCAGCTGCCGGCTCAGGAGAGGACAGTGAATTTAAGCGTGTAACTCGAATGTGCTTTACAGTTTTCTTGTGTTTTGTCGGCTGCTTTGCGCCATTTCTGCTGCTGAATGTCGCTGATAAGGCGAACCGTGCGCCACAGGTCATTCATATGTTCTGTGCAAATCTCACTTGGTTAAATAGTTGCATTAACCCTTTGTTGTATGCAGCCATGAACCGGCAGTTTAACCAGGCCTACAAAGACCTACTACACAAAGCTGTACATCCATTAACCTGGATATGGAGGACCCGTCGGTTCACAACAAGTTAAGCGATAATTACAAATGTTATCCAAGTCATTTCAATCTGAATATGACTGAAGGCTAATGCTTTTTAAGTGGCCCTGTGCTGTAGACGTTCAGTGACCTCACATATCATGTATAATGAAATATGGAGCTGCACTCCATTCATTCTATGGAGAACATCACAGTTCTCGGGTTTATTTTTATTCATCTCCATCAGCTGCATATATAAAGCACAATTAAAGCAATAGAACCAAATATAACTCAAAGCTGCATGCCATATACATTTTATGTATTATGTTCTGTTTTATATTCCAATCACTTTCTATATTGTCAAATAGCTTGTACTTCTTTATTTGGCTCATTTTTGACTATTATGGTCCGAAGGCATTTCTTTTTCAAGCAGTGGGATTTTCCAGTTCTATCAAAGATCGGAAAGAAAACGTGTCTTGTGGCTTTTCACTGCAAACGCACAAACTTTCTCTGTTTCATTTCCTCATTTTTCTGATTGCACATAGGCAGTAATTATGCGTGCCACCAAAGGAATGATTCATAATGACATTAAGAACATTATATTTTGTAACCTTACGCACAAATGAACATGGGAGTTTACAGCTGGGTGATGGAAATAAGGACATGCCTCACTGTTTATTACCTCACATAGGAAACCACGAGAGTTTCTTAAATCCTCTTTTGCTTGCTGTGTTGTTTCCATTTTTATATATTTACTGTTTAAGCTGGACCTCCAGAATATGAAATAAGTTGTATGATTTTATTTTTAAGGATTATTTGCACAGTTCTTTGACATGTAGGTGGATCTGTAACGTGTATATTGCACATCATATCAGTGTTCTACAATTAAAATATGATTCAAAATGAAAACATGTATTATGATTTCTTTCTGAATTGCTCCTTTTGAAATAAAGTAACTTAAAATATGTAGTAAGCAAAAATACTATATTGAAACTTGCTTCTGGCATATGAGTTGTTGGCTCTAATGGAGATTAAGGTTTGAATCTGTCCAGATCCCATTTTTATTATCTATTTAAATTTTATTATGTGTTACCATGTCAAGTCAGCTTCCAGCTTTTGTAGATCTTGACACAAAACCAAGCATTTCGCAAGTCCAGACAAGTGTCTGTAAAAATTCTTGACATTGCAACAAAGGAAGAGCCATATCATGACGTCAAAGCTAAGGTTATATTGTATTTAGAAATTTAAGATCATCAGGCAAAAATCATGGGTATCATGCTCATGGATTTCAGAATGGCCACAAGAGTTAGTTATTATATAAGTCACACCAATTCCAAATTCTGTTTGTCTATATAGAAGGCATGTGTACAATGGAACATGGGACAAATCCAATTTTGTCCCTGAGTAAGGGAACGGATACGGTCTTGGTAACCTAAATTGTTTTAACTTAACACAATTTTTGCCAGATCGGTGTCTTGGTTTTCATTTAGAATGACATTATGACAGACTTATCTCTCATTAGATGTTTTATTGGACCAATATTGTACCATTGGTAACACTCATATATCAACTCTACAAAGTCTTGTTAACAGATACAAAACATATTACAATAAGGTTGACAGTGGACACAATGCAAAACTTGGTTACATGCATTTGAAACAAAGTCTACAAATTCAAACAGAAGTGCTCATGCAGGGGTAACTAAATCTAAAAGATAAAGTGATTAAATAACCATGATATGGAATTTCATTTCAGAGAAAAAAAAACTTAATTTGTGCCTATTTTTTGTTCTCTAAAAGATTTCAGAGACCGTCCAATCTCTGGGACCTAACAGATTCAGTTAGAGGAACACATTTAATTTATCTGTACACATTGTTACACAACAACTCATTTCATTTACCAAGAAATCAGAAGCATTCCGTTCTTACACATTTCTACTCGAGTGCATTTTTCTGTCATCAGAAATCAGTGTTACTCTCAAGAGTAATCATACAATCAGACTGATTCAAATTCATTTTGTTTAAAAGATATTAACATCTAAAACAAATATGAGCAAGTATTTTCACCAGCCAGATAAAGCTCTGTATAATCTGCCTTCAACTGGGATAACAGAACATTTTAACTAAATTCAGCTTTCAAAATTATAGAAAATGTGTCAAAATTATCCATTTCCATTTTTATAGAAGTTAATCACAGTATCTGCCTAATCAAAACTGTAATTGATGACTCAACTATCCAGTACCAAAAACAGGAAAATAATAAGTATTTCTATTGTCTTGAAGTTGGGTTTAGTGAAAGCCAACAAATCACTTTTAAAATTATTAACTACAAGGGAAAAAAATCCAGTTGACTCAAAAGCAAAACATTCAGGTACTTTTCTACAGTCTCAATAGTGGTTATACAAAATAAAAATTGATCATAAAAGACCAAAAAAAAAAAAAAAAATGAAGGTGCCTCAAATCCTAGAGTTAAAAACTATAAAAGCATCATCAACATTGGTACCTTTAAATGTCAAATTAAGTGATTTAAACCAAGCACTGCGTCTGTTTTAAGGTGCTGTAATTCATTTTTGCTATTGAAAATACATTTAGAATAGAAGAATACAAACTGTCCTGCTGATCGTATACTTGGACCATAAAAGCATGATCTTTACTTAGGTTAAATGGCAGAATTTTTATTTATTTTTTTAATAAAGACATCCAAACTCTAATCACCACTCATTTTCATTGCAAAGGAGCTCTAATATTGTTTGAATTCATTTCAATGAAACTTTTTCTTTCCAGCTTATTTTTATAGGGACAAATATTTACTAGCAGCTTAAGAAACGTGAGGTCACAAGACCTCACTCATCCTTGTCAAAGGCTTTACTCCCTTAAAATTCAATAGACATAAGTAACAGATGATTGGATGAATAGACATTCAGATATAAACACTAAATGGATAAAGTAATAATAAAATCAGTATTGAAAATGAAGTAATGACCTGAATTATGCCTCTCTACTTTATACTTATTTACAACAAATCAGAGCTACGGAAAGCATTATACGGCTTGAGTTTTAGCTAACCACATGGATCATGGTTTTGTGTTCAATGGATCAAATTCAGGGGGTCAGTGGTATGTTGGGATTGCCAAAATCTTGAAAACCAGGATCAAGGATGAAGCCATCTGGCTCCTCCTGCAGTATATGAAGGTTTATGCCATTTAAAAACTCTTGCAATGTGTAATTAACATCATTGTCTGTAGAGAGTGCTTCTTCAAGGTTATCCTCGGCACTCTCTGGAAAGTTTTGTTGGAGGCATGATGGTGAAATGCGGGGAGAGGTTGGAGGAAATGCATGTAGAACAGTGCTCTCGCCATCACTGTCCAAAATACTGCTAAGCAAATCAGCATCAATGGTAGAGTTGGAGAACATTGGAGACTTCTTGGACACTTTGAGCAACACATCATCATCATCATCACCCGCATCAGAAAAGGAAGGAGGGTCTTTTAAACATGAAGGAGATGAGAAAGTAAGAGAGACATGTTATTGTTAACCCAATAGCTGCATTACAATAATAAAGACTTCTTGTATTTCTGATGCTGTTTAGCATCACTTTTAAAAATAAAGGTTCCAAAAGGAGCTTTTCGCAGCTCTGCCATAGAAGAACCATTTTAGATCCCCCAAGTACATTCAGTGAAGAACCATTTTTTTCATAGTGTGAGGAACATTTAATAATCTAATGAACTTTTTTCACTATAAAGAACCTTTTGTGCGGTGGAAAGGTCCAATGGATGTAAAAGGTTCTTCATGGAACCATAAATGGCAATAAAAAAAAAACTTTATTCTTAACAGTGTTGGGTCAACTTTAGAGATGCACAATATATCGGTACCATATCAGTTATCAGCCAGTTTTAGAGATTTTTTATTTTTATTTTTGAGATGGGTGGATATTTTGTTGCTTACATTCCCCAGTTGTACATTTAGATTACCATTACTGTCATCCAACGCTCAAAGATAATCTTTAAAAACACTAAAAATGTAATAACCCTGTTTAAATGTAATCTTTAGCAAATCTCAAAATGAATATCCATTTCTCATACTGTACATCATAATATAACAACATAACAAATCATAGAAGTTTTTGTTTTATTATTAATTTATGCAGACAAAACAGTGGAGAATTTTAATATTGGCTATTTATCAATTAAAAATAAAATCAGTTGCAAAAATATATTAGCTTATTGAAATCAGTGCATCCCTAAATTGTGGCATGCAACATGCCAAAAAAAAAAAAAAAAAAAAAAACTTTAAAAATGCTAATCATTTAATAACACTGTTAAAATGTAATCTTTAGCAAATCTCAAAATGAATAAATTTTTTTGTTGCTTACATTCCCCAGTTGCACATTTAGATTACCATTACTGTCATCCAACGCTCAAAGATAATCTTTAAAAACACAAAAAATGTAATAACCCTGTTTAAATGTAATCTTTAGCAAATCTCAAAATGAATATCCATTTCTCATACTGTACATCATAATATAACAACATAACAAATCATAGAAGTTTTTGTTTTATTATTAATTTATGCAGACAAAACAGTGGAGAATTTTAATATTGGCTATTTATCAATTAAAAATAAAATCAGTTGCAAAAATATATTAGCTTATTGAAATCAGTGCATCCCTAAATTGTGGCATGCAACATGCCAAAAAAAAAAAAAAAAAAAAAAACTTTAAAAATGCTAATCATTTAATAACACTGTTAAAATGTAATCTTTAGCAAATCTCAAAATGAATAAATTTTTCATACTGTACATTATAATACATTAATTTAAAACAGCTCATTGTAGTTTTTGTGTTCTGTTATTAATTTATTTAAAGGGGTCATATGATGCGATTTCAAGTTTTCCTTTCTCTTTGGAGTGTTACAAGCTGATTGTGCATAGATAAGATCCCTGAAGTTGCAAAGACTAAAGTCTCAAAACCAAAGAGATATTCTTTATCAAACAAAAGACTCTGCCACGCCCCCCTAAAACGGCTCATTCTAACACGCCCCCACATATCTACCCCACTATGTGGAAATATTTGCATAATCCCGCCGCAAATGTGCACGCAAAGAAAGAAGGCATGGTGTCAGTAACCGCAGTTAGTGTTGAAGCAGCCATGTCAAGGAGACGCAACATAATGATCTTTAAAATAGCATCATATGACCCCTTTAAACAATACAGCACAGAATTTTAATATCGGCCATAACATCAGCTTATCGATATCGGTGCATCCCTACATTTTGCATGTGCATTTGACATGCAAGCTCAAGCTTCCATAAACATTTTTAAATCAGTGTTACTGTAATGGTTAGGTTTGTGTTATTGAAACAGCCCACCACACAAACAGAAGGTCCCTTTGTGCACAGTGAATCAAATGCACTTGGGTAAGGAAAGAAAGGAAGAATCTAAACAAGATGTTAAAGTTGACTGGGCCACTGAATGAAAGAGAAGCATCCGTAAAAGTAACATCTGTATTCATCAGAAAGCCTTTTGCAATCAAGACTTGGTGATTATCCAGCAAATGAGAAGCAGGTTAGGGTCGAGCTGATTGGATTTGGAGGGGCTGTGGAGGCGGGACTCACCTCTGTCCTGTGTGCACAGGTCAGACTCTGGCCCCTCTCTGATGCCAGAACAGCCATTCCTGCAGCAACCAAGCACAGATCACTCCAGTAAACCAGCAGAACAGCAATCTCAGTGTCTACTCATTCCAGAGTCTTACAGTCTGTTCACTCCTGAACTTCACAACATCACATGTATGGTGCACTTATCCTCAAATAATATTGTGGTAACGTCTTGAATGCTGTAATCTAACAATGCGACCCTCACATCATCACATAATAACATCTAGCGATAACCTGTATAACTTCTACACAGACACCAATAAAAATTATGGCAAAGTACATCTTGTTTCTAAGGCCCAGATATACTTAATTTTCCCTGTTCCGCTCCTTTTTGCAGACATCAGCAGGCTGTGCCGATGACGAAAATTATGCCTGCATGTGTGCAGGACCAAATTTTCAGTAATGAAGCACTGATCTAAGGCTGGGTGATATATTCAGTTCACAATAAAGTAGCTGGTGATAAAACGAAATAATATCATGAATAGTTATAGTAAAGTGCTTTTTATTTGCCTTGTAAATAAGGTCACTAGACTAGTTTGACTATTATTTCTTCACAAGTATGAGAGCATAAATACAGATAATAATGCCTATGATTTAAACTTTAGGGGCAAAAATAGTGTTTTCAAATTCAAGAATTGGTTCAAACTTTTAATGAATCATTTCAAAACAACTGATTGAACTAATTGTTTGTGTTAGTAAATACTGCCATTTATGTCATTTATAAATATATACTGTATATAAATGAAGCTGATTAATTATTATTATTTGGTTATGTATGAAACATTGAAATCTATTTGGCTACAATGGCTGCTTGGTTGAAATTATAAGAAGAAAAAAAAAAGAAATCACAAGATACATACTAATGTTTACATGCACCCAAATAATCCGTTAGTAATCGATTGACGGCTCAATCGGACTGAAAAGCCTTCATGTAAACACCTTAATTGATCCGACTGAGCTCGATCCGAATGAAATTTCGATCGGATTTAAAGGGGTGGTTTATTCCTTTTCTAATACGATCGAGAGTGCATGTAAACACTCGATCGGATTGAAAAACAAAAAAGGACTGCGCATGTGCAATGATGCAGAAATAGCGTAATGACATATGACACGCGGAACGAGCAGTTCTTCCTGTTGAATAAAGTGTTATATAAATGAGTGTCCCGTTATTAATAAACTCTCATTTCACTCAGCATCTGTGAAGTGGAGCAGGACAACGTCCTAACAGTCCTTGTTTTGGATTCTCATCCACAGACGACTGGTTTTGGGCCTAGGAGGGGCGTTTTTACTGCATGATAAATAGAACAAGCACGGAACAGCGGTTTATATGTTCATTGTCTACAAATTATGACCAGAAATGGATAAATATTCATTCTGCTGTTCAAAAAAAAAAAGAAGAAGAAAGAAACAGTGTAGGAGAATGGTTATTATACGCAAACAGCGGGAAACTCTCTATATTTGTGCAGTGTGCGCATGTCAAATCTTGTGACATTCACTTCACTTCACTTGAAATTCAATTCAATTCAATTCAAGTTTATTTGTATAGCGCTTTTCACGATACAAATCGTTGCAAAGCAACTTTACAGCATATAAACGCACACATCAACCCAGTCACTTTATTTTGCGTTCATGTAAACACTATCTTCAGATTCATCATTAGGAATGAATTCAGTCCAATTTAAACAAAAGTTATGCATGTAAACACAAAGGCTAAAACACCAAATAGTAAACACCAAACCAGAGACAGCACTGTTGTAAATGTTACATAATTATGCAAATTATGCAAACACACAACACACAAATATAAACCAATAAACAAACACAGACTTACTCTTTAGAGACAAAAACCAGTTTGGTTTTGAGGTACTTCAGGTAAGGATTCTCCTCTGAAACAAAAACATCACAAGACAAAGAAAATTATTTTGTGGTGAAGTAAATACAGCAGAAACGATTTAGTACTTGTTTCATTAAACAGGTTAGTTCAAACTAATTTTATATTTATACTAAACTAAAGCATAAAGAAAAGAAAATTCTAATGAAGTAAATATTGCTTAGGGTAGTTTTTAAATAATAATATTAATAAAAAAATAGTCAAAGTGTAATATTTATACACAGACTTAAGGGAAAATGTCAAAAAGGTTTTATTTTATTTATTTATAATGTTGACATCGCTGAATTTTTAGTAGTGTATTTTACAAAGCCTGAAATTTACCACATTCTACACGAACAACTCACCCCCAGTTTTTTCACTGTAGTATTTGCCGAAGGCCTGGTCTTTGGGAGTGTTTGGGTAAAGGTAACACAGTGGGTTAACTGGAATATTTTCTGCTACCATGATCCGAAAGTTGCAGAGGATATCAGGTAAAGCAATCTGCTTTAGGTCAGTACTGGTGAATGGTTTTACGGTTTGCACACTCGGAGAGCCTTAAAAAAACAAAACAAAATAAACATTGTATATTCAGACTCACATTCGCTGGACCCTGTGTGGCCAAATACTGAACCATGTCTGAAAGAAGTATATCTTTTTATGACATGGTTTACCATCATTAGCGTACTGCACCCAGCTGAACGTGATTCCTCCATCTTTGATGCTTTCGCTAAAACGCAACAGGAAAGTGCCATTCTGCTTCTTCTTCAATAAAAGTCTTTCCTTCCCCTTGCTGATAAAGCCCATTATAGACCTACAGAAACAAACACACTTGTGTTGAAAACACATACACTCCATGATGATTTTTTATCTATCTATCTATCTATCTATCTATGCTATCCATACCCATCACTCCACAGGTCTGACAGGTAGAGTTTAACCAGGTTTAGAATGCCATCCAGCCACACCCACAGGGTGAAGTTTGTATCGGGGAGGTTCTCCTAAATCACAGACAACCATGAGTAAACAAAACACTCATACATCCATATCAGGCATTTCACAAAGACCTATATAACTGTGTTTATCTGTTTTTACCTTATTGAACTTGGTCCAGGATATCTTACAGTTGTCATAGCTCTGTTGTTTACCTAATAAGAAATATTACATTATTAACAAATACCAGATAACTTTATGACCTTTATTTTACTCTATATTTTGTTATCTATTAATGAACAAAAGGTGTGGCATGTGCATACCAAAGAGTTTGATGGCAAGGGTCTCCAACTGGTCATTGTCTAGACCACGTTTCCCACAGGAGAGAAATTGCCAACTTAGCATTTCCCCAAACTGCGGCCAAGTGGCTGCAGGAGAGGTTTCAAAAAACTTGATGTTCTAAATGCACACACAAAAAACTGAATTTTAGTGATGCAAATAATAAAAATAGCTTTTCATGAGTCTAGAGTAACTCCTGCTCCTGACCTTGGGATCTGGACAGAGCATGTTGAACCACAGAACAGACGCCCAAGCGCTCTGCTGCTGACTGGAGTTTGAAATCACCACAACAGGAAGAGAAGAGGTCTGAGATGGAAAAAGGAAGCATGATCATAAAAACTGTACTGGCAAATCTATGGAATGTTCCAACTTTACTGAGATTTTTTTTCAATGAGGAAAAGATGTCTCACCTCCAAAGGGACAGACAGGCCTTGATAGTCAAACTGGGTCTGAAAGTTTATTCTGTGCAGCTCTTCGGTCACACTCAATGAGAGCTGCACAAAACACACAACAGGATTTACAAACAGAACTCTACTTATTGCTTGGTCTCTCAATTCTGATTATTTTAATTACAATTTTGCACAACTATTTTGCATTATTTTGTGGAATTATTTATCTAATTATCGCCAGCACTGTAATTAGATGTGTTTTATTAGGAGTGACTCGTATTGCACTTTGACACTTGGCTCATTTGGAGTGTTTGTGTCATAACCTGGTGTGTTTTGATCAATTAGTTTGGTTCAAGTAAACATACTTGAAAATAGCAATCATACCAAAACAATCAGCTTGACATTGACTGAATGAAATGGTCTCGGTCCAAATGGGAAGAAAAAAAAACTAAAACAACAACTCTGAAGCGGTTCGCTTATGGTGAGAAAGCAATTCAACTTAAAACAACAAACTGAGCTGTATCATAAATTTAACAGTTAGAGCAGGTATAAAGGCTTATACTCTTTACAATGGTTTATGTGCGTTTAACAACAGCTAGTCTGCAGAGCTAACTTGTCGATCCATCTTGATGGCTGACCGATATGAGCAGAATCACGTAACATAAACAGGTGCACTCTGACCTACAGGAGGACAGTTACACACACACGTGACTTGCGTACGCACATTTTGGGTATGCTTTGAAATGTTTACTTGTGAAGGCAAACCAATCCAAGGAGAAAGTGCATTGTAACAATTTAAGCCCATTCTGGAACAAAGCAAATAATCTACAGATGTGGAAACCCTTAATCTGTATTGAGTCTAGAAATCAGTCTTGCCGTAACATAAACAGGTGCACTCTGACCTACAGGAGGACAGTTACACACACGTGACTTGCGTACGCACATTTTGGGTATGCTTTGAAATGTTTACTTGTGAAGGCAAACCAACCCAAGGAGAAAGTGCATTGTAACAATTTAAGCCCATTCTGGAACAAAGCAAATAATCTACAGATGTGGAAACCCTTAATCTGTATTGAGTCTAGAAATCAGTCTTGTTTCTGTTGTTGACCATCTGCTGGGTTTACACATGTTACATGCAGCAATGTAATTACTAGCATTTATTATTCATCCTTAGATCCTTAGAAAACTCACATCATTGATCCCTTTTCCTCCACCACCGACTTTCTGGTCTTTTAATGTCTGTGAAAAAGCACACATACACAATGCTTTAGCTTTTTATCTTTATAATCAAAATCTGGTTAAAAAAATGTAACACAATCCACTACCAAATTATCAGCTGTTGTTGTGCCATCACTTAATGTCAACTAAACATTAAATATGAAAAAGTTTTATAATGATATGTTACTTTGATTCATTCAAATGCACACTGGAAGGACTCACCAAATGTCTGAAATCAGCAACCATGCCCCCATTCATACTCTCAGCCATGTTAAGGGCTTTACTCAAGGTACCCAGCACATTAAATTTCCGAAACCTACCATATAAGCACATTAAACATGGTATTTAAAATCATAGTCATGAATTTGTGGAGTGGGGTGATGGGAATGTGTGTATGGAAACACTCACCCTTTCAGTTGTGAAGTAGCACTAAAACAAAAAATAAAAACAAAAGGGAGAGAAGACAGTAAGAATTCAGAGTCCTAACCACCAACTGACTTCTTTCAAACCATATCAAACCACACAAATCTAACAAGCATGACTTGTTTCTATAGTCTCAGAAATACAAATCATACCATATGAGGAAAGAAAGAGAGACGGTGATCTTACTTGTCAATAGAAACAGTCACCTTCATAACATGGTTGAGTTCAGGAACTTTATATAACAATCTGTAGAGAGGAGTGTGATTGTCCTTTTAGGTCTGAGGAGAAACTGTTTTTTTGGTTCTAAATTTCCATCTCAACAACTTGAACTAAACATTTTTAATTACAAAAATAAATAAATAAATAAATAAAATCTGTGCATGCATAATGAAGATACAACTATTCAAAAGCAGTACTGACATTTGAGGGAAGGAGGTCACTTTCACACATATTTCCAAGTACTAAGTTCCTTAGAACTAATAGGGGTCATATACAGGACAATAAACTAAAATGAACTTACATATTCTCAATTTCCTAATGTTTGAAGCAATACTGGTTTTCACTGTTTCACAGGTGGTGAGTAATGTGCCGTATAATGTTAGAGCCTGACCTGACTTTGACTGAGAACTGAACATTTGTGCGCAGCACCAGGAGGCCTCGACCTTGCGGCATGGATGGCTGAGTCTCTACAACAAATGAGCTAAAAACACACCAACAAATAATGAAGCACATAAGCATGGAGAGAGAGTCGTGTATGTGTTGTTGTGTCTGTGTTTGAGTGTACCTCTTTATCAGGTGGGTCAGTAGAGTGTCCACTCTAATCTTTAAAGGGGGTTTTCGGACTGGGATGGGGTCATTTTTGTAGGTCATCTTCCCTACCAGCTCATCAAGCTTCTGTAAGAACTTCTGCAGCTGGAACATGCACTCTATAATTTGAGTGAACCTGCCGAAGGCCATAAACATCTTAAAAATAGATCTGAATGGTGTTTGAACAGATCACACTGCTCCGAGAAATTCATGAGCGGTTACCATTTCTCTAAGTGTTCCAGACTTGTATCATCAGGAGCACCAATGCAGGACTTCTGTTGTCTCCGCTTCCACTCCACCAGTTCCTCATTTATGAGCGCTGAGTGCAGAACATCAGCAGTGTCCAACATAGCCGAGATATCAGACAGGAAGTTCTGAGACAATGACACAAGAACAACATGGTTCATAAACATAATGAATGAATTTTATTTATTTTTTTATATTATGTTTTAGACTTTTTTGAGTTAGTTTCTAAGGCAACCTAGTTTCCTAGGTTTAGTTAACAATAATCATCCTGAATAGAATAGAATAGCACACAAAATTTGCCTACCCTTCTGCAGTTATCGAGTGCATTGATCATCTTCTGAAGCCCTTCTAATTGCTTTTTCTTCTCTTCTTCTGTGCAAGCTAATGACACATTAAATATACACACATATTAACACCACCATATACAGTGAAACCAAAGACAGTGTGTTTAGTGTGCAGCCTCACAGTCCATTAGGTGTGTCTGATATTTAAAATCAAACTCATCCTGCTGCTCCTCCAAACACCTTATGTTGTGCTCCATCACCTGTCAAAAGAAACAATGAATCATACTCTTGAACAAACACGCACACGCACACACACACACACATACCTGTATACGTGTATACTCACAGACACACACCTCTACTTTGGCCTTAAGGTCTTTTAACCTCTTTTCTACTTGTCTCTGGCTCTCCAACTCCATTGCAGCTGGCTGTATCTGCAACGTCTGCACCTGAAACATTGAGAGAGAATCAGAAGTGACTGATGATGATGTTGATAATGAGAGTTATGATGATGATGATGATGATACTTTAAGGTACTAACTTGCTGTGCAAGCTCTGCATCATTCAAGATCCCTTTCTCCTTCACCAGGAACCAATGGATAATAGTAGCAAGAGTATAGGGCTCCTCTTGGTATTCCTGCATACAAGCAAATGTAACTCATCATCCCATAGCTGTTAATGATTAACCCTATACTATTGATAACTATATCACTGATAACTTTTTCCAGCTAGTGAACAATAAAAATATTGACATTTAAAGTATAATCATGTTCACAGCGCACTTGGAAATAAAAAGAACATTATTGTCAGTTGGTGTGGACTGTAACACAGTTGAGGTTATAGTTAACGTTCTTGGTGTAAACAGGCCTTTAGTCTACCAGTATAGTTTTTGTTCAGCATGTTTAGCCATTTTAGAGCCTCACAAATCCAAAGAGGAAGTACACTTACCTGAAAGTTTTGTTTGTAGCGTCTGAAATTACGCTGCAGTAGGAAACTCTCTTTCTCTTGCACAAAACGACTGAACTGGTTGTCCAGATTCTCTAAAAGCACCTGAAACAGGAACGCAGCTTGGGAAGAGTCCCGAGAAGCACGTTCCCTGCAACACACACAAACACTGTATTTGTAACACCTGGTTGATACTCCTTGGTTTAGCTGTGTTCTTCTCCTCATCCATGGTTATTAATACATTCTGGAATAGTGAATTATAAAAATCAATCCACAGGTTTTAGTTCTTGCTCACACAGGTACTGCACTCACCAGTCCTGGCCCTCAATCCAATGTGCCAAGTAATGTCTGACTTCCATTGGGAATTCATCTCCATTGTACAGATCAAAAGCCCTCTGTGAATACACTGTATCCAGCTGCTGCAATCGCTCCCACTGTGTCATTCTACAAAATAAAAAAACAAACATTTCATATTTGTCGAAAGATCAAGGACTAGTCAGGACTGGGGGACTGTCCTGCCACTACTTTGCAAGTCAGATGTCAGAGCTTAAGCATTGTTCCAGTGGTTATTTTTAAAAACAAGCCAAGGGAGAAAACTCAGTTGTTTGGAAGTTGAATCGCAGAACAATAATGTATGGCGTGACTTTTCAACGTGCCATTTTTTTATTCTAAGGGCAAATGAAGTGGCATATTGACAATTTTTTGGTCAGCAAGAATTGTTCTTGTTTGAAAAGCACAGTAGAGATTCTTCAAAAGATTATTTAGACATTAAAGTAATTTATAATGTTTCAAAAGATTCCTGTTTCAAATATATATATATATATATATATATACAGTGGGTACGGAAAGTATTCAGACCCCCTTAAATTTTTCACTCTTTGTTATATTGCAGCCATTTGCTAAAATCATT
>NW_015667282.1:424275-424904 GCF_001515625.1 Sinocyclocheilus rhinocerous
CGAATATAAGACGATGTTTTTTTCTTGGAAATACATCTGAAAAAACGCGGTCGTCTTATTGAATATAAGACGACCGCGTTTTTTCAGTATTATTGACATGTCAATAATACACCCACAACACTAGGTGGCGCCAAATACGCATAAACGAGTGTGCCATGAAATACGTAATGTAATGCGTGTTGTAAAGATCGTGAGTAAAACAAAAGAATAAGAAAACCTTACAGCTGCATGAGTCGTGACTGTCACGTTAGCCTGATGGCACCAAACTCCCTTTGTGATTTTAAAACGTAAGACAGTACCCAGATTTGAAGACTACAGTAAGATTTAACTTCTACTGTTAATAACTGTGAAATTTTCAAATCGCCGTATACCTTGAAACCGGTAATCGGCCCATGCCTAATCTGGTGTGACCACCATTTGCCTCACGCAGTGCAACACATCTCCTTCGCATAGAGTTGTAGATATATGAACAATTATATATCATACAGAAACATTTGCTAGACCAGCCACAACATCAGCATAACAGTTACTGCAAAATTATTTACCTCCAACTCTCTTTGCAGAACACCCAATCCCTGCATCTCCCTCCTGCATAATCTGTTTTTCTTTTTCTCCTTGTAGCTGGAAAT
>NW_015667282.1:424993-426682 GCF_001515625.1 Sinocyclocheilus rhinocerous
GTGTTTTGTTGTGAAACGTAGTTTGCGGACCAGACAGAGCTGTCGGCGATTCTTCCTATTGTGAAGTCATGCAGTGTGAAACCCCGTCGCCGATCCATCGTGCAATGTGAACACAGCAGCAACTGAATGCTACCTCAGATAGTCACGCAGTGTGAAAACAACGAGTTTGAAAATCATGCAGTGTGAACTCGGCATTACATGCGGTTCTCTGTCCTAACAGTGACAAAGTTCCTCCATACCTGCACACCAGTCATCAAACAACAAACGGAAAGACTGACTCAAGAACTGCGTTTCTAACCATGAGGACAAAGTGTGACACCTCGGACATAATAATGATATAGACTAACGTTACTAATATACTACTTATATACAGTAATCGTACACTAGACCGATGCATTTGACAGCATAATGACTGAATCCCATGATAAATAACTGGCATATTAGCGTATAAGTGAAATATCAATAATTTACCTGAAACAATCGTCTGCACGTTTTGCAAAGCGCCTTCAGCAGACATACAAGAAAGACAACAACACAGTACTAACATCAGCTGACGAGTAAATAAACACGTGACTAGCACTTCTCAGGAAACCGACGGCTCTTCAATAAACCCCCTCTGCTGTGCCTTTCTTGCTGTGTAGAATGTCTAAAGTGGATTATCACAATAAAGTGCAACCAGTGGAAGCGTTCTCAGACTCTTATCATGTTCTCAAACATGGTAAACCCGGGTTTCTCAGCAGCTAAAGTCGTCATAGTTGGGTAAACTTGAATAGCAGTGAATGGGAGAGCACCACAAATATATTTTTTGCATTCCCAGTTGCTCAAATAGCAAAAGAAAAACTCCACGATAGTGTTTTCATGACTTTCAATAAAAGGAAAACAATTGAGAGAGACTGATAACGGCTGTCAGAAGAGAGAACAATGCCAAATTTACCGTCACTGTTGCCAACTCTCGCAATATAAATAAGCAACCGCAGCTTAAAAAACAAGCCCAAAACAAGCCCAATATATTTTTTGATGATTTATTATCATCAATATTATTTATTATCAATTATTTATTACCAATAAATGAACCTGCAACATATTAAACTGAAACCACTCTTTTATCTGAAAAGCAAAAACAGATATGTTATTTTACAAAAATCAGCAAACTGCAACAAAGTGAGAACAAAAAACTCATCTCCAATCACCAGTGAGCAGAATAGGATTGGAGAGATGGAAAAGGAGAAAAACACAAGAGCTTCAAAGGGGAACTGTAACATATTTATACACATAGGCTATTACTAAATTTTAGTAATACTATTTTAGCTTACTAAAATATAGGCTATTCGAACCAAATGTATAGGCTGTATAGTTTTAGTATTAGTATTGGACTACTTGTTTTTTATTACAACCCATGATAATTAATACATTACAAAACCATTAAAATTAAAAATTAGGCTAAAAGAAAGTCATCCCACTCCTCTACGTCTACTTTTATCATCGCTTGGATTACAGCGTCACGCGCCTTCTTTTTGAACGTGATTATTCTCCAATGAGGGGGCGAGGGGGCGGAACATTTGGCAAATTAAGCTGCAGCACTTATGGATGGGCGATACCCCTTATTTTGTTTTCGATACGATACCGATATTTTTCAAGGCAGTATCGTCGATATCGATACCGATTCGATACTTCTGCACTAAACTTTTA
>NW_015667282.1:426697-428329 GCF_001515625.1 Sinocyclocheilus rhinocerous
GTCAGTCGTTTCCCATCATGCTTTTGATCAGCGCAGTCGGTGGAGAGCAACTGCGCTCGACTACACAATCCGACACAGCCGCCTCGCCGTCGCGAGAGTTTTTTGGCACACGTCAGAGCAAGTCGGACGTAAATCGGACACATTTCTAACCGGCATGCATCTCGCGGTGATCACCGGTGATCGGTTCTGCGCAGATTTTGCTCATCTCAAACAAGCCTAATATTGCACTGGTTGGCTATTAACTGTGAGCAGACAGAGTGTCAACCAATGCATTGGAGAATACGGCGAACATAAATAAAGAAACTAAGTTGCTTGTCAGATTTCCCTAACAAGCAACCATATTTTTTTAAATAAGCCCAAAAAAACCGCAACCCGCGACCCGGATTTTTTTCACGCAACTTTACAAAAAAAGAATCCCAAAGTCGCGTATAATACGCGGACTTGGCAACTATGTTTATCGTCCCTCCCATAGACGCTGCATTAGAAACACCCTCGTGTTAACGTTAACTTTTTTTTTTGTAATTTGATGCAAAGGTGATATAATACAAAGAATAGTGTTATAAACGTAGATATATTTTTAAGAACATACAAATATGAAAAACATTCGAGGATTTACGATGCTGATGACCGTTAAACGCGTCATCACAGCCTTGTGAAAAGGGTCCATAGAGTTTCCAACGCGTTGTTCTTTTGCTCACCCACTGAATCATTAAATCCCACCCATCTTGTTACGTAGTGAAACCGTCGCGTTAGTTCATTGGCGCAGACGGGCACATTTGACCAACACAATTGGTAGAAGCTTCCGTCAATCAAACTCTTCAGAGCGGAGGGGTGTTGATAGAACAGCGGTAGAAACGAAACTCGCGAGCTCTTTTCCCACGTTCCAAGAAATGACGAAGTGAAAAGGATTAGGCTTGTTTGAGACGCCCCTGGCCTCGCCTGAAATGAAGGCGAGAGTAGGCGGCTGCAGTGAGGGGAGGAGTGAAATAAGCGCAGTCAAGACGGACAGTTCTGACCTCTCGAAGTGAACAGATACCAACGAGATCAAAGGCAGATATCGCGTTATTCTCACTCGTGCTCTGCTGCTGATTAACATGATATAATTTCAGTTCTGTTGCCTTTATATAAAAATAAGTAAGATGAACAAGAAACTCAAAGTGCTTGCTATTTATTTGAGTGACTAACAACAAATGACCACATGAACTTTAAGAATCATATAGGTCTACGTTTTTGTTTGTGTTTAGATAAATCGCTCAGAGGGGTTTGACCAAACTGTTAAACTAGGTTATTTACAAATAATCCAAGCTCCCGATTCATTTCTAATATTTGATTATTATTACTTAGTAGTAGTATTAAATTATAAATAAATTACAGATCCATCTTTGAAATCTGATTGGTTGATAACATTTGACAACGTTTAATTCAGGTGCGAAAAGAATTAATATCTAGCGCATGAGCACAGAGAGATTTGCGAGTGCACAGGACAGTTTGAAAGCCCCTTACCATAATCGCGAGCTTCAGCTTTCAAAGTAAATATCAAGACAGTTAATAATGTTGTTAGTTTTCCCATCAGTTCAAGCCCGAAAGGGCAACAGAGTCGCGTGACAGACACAGTGATGATGCAGTACACAA
>NW_015667282.1:428715-445013 GCF_001515625.1 Sinocyclocheilus rhinocerous
AAACTGTTAAACTAGGTTATTTACAAATAATCCAAGCTCCCGATTCATTTCTAATATTTGATTATTATTACTTAGTAGTAGTATTAAATTATAAATAAATTACAGATCCATCTTTGAAATCTGATTGGTTGATAACATTTGACAACGTTTAATTCAGGTGCGAAAAGAATTAATATCTAGTGCATGAGCATAGAAAGATTTGCGAGTGCACAGGACAGTTTGAAAGCCCCTTACCATAATCGCGAGCTTCAGCTTTCAAAGTAAATATCAAGACAGTTAATAATGTTGTTAGTTTTCCCATCAGTTCAAGCCCGAAAGGGCAACAGAGTCGCGTGACAGACACAGTGATGATGCAGTACACAAGCAGCGGTTAAGACAGCTGACGTGCTATGATCGATACTCGAAACCACGATCAGCAAAGCAGCAATTGGCTGGCGGCAAGACAGCAACGTAATGACATCATATAACATAATAAAAAAGACACCTGACGAAAAACTTGACAAGTTTTTGGACTTTTATAAGGAAACAGCCAAGCGAACAAAACTACATAAATGTTATAATAGATAAATGAAATGTGCACTGTTTTTATTTAATTTTTTACATGATTCCCAATTATTTATAATCACGATTTCTAATATTTGTACAGGCTTTACATTTTTATTTCAATGTAGTAATTAGCAATTCATTTAATTTTAATTTCTAAAATGTTCAGGGCTTCTCTGTGCAAATCAAATCAAAAGATTGGTACACTGTGGTCATAAAGGGATGGACATGGTCAGCAACAATACTCAGGTAGCCTGTGACATGTAAAAGATGCTCAGGTGGTACTAAGTGGCCCAAAGAGTGCCAAGAAAATATCCTCCACACCATTACACCACCACCACCAGCCTGGACCACTGATACAAGGCAAAATGGATGCATGCTTTCATGTTTTTTTTACGCTAAATTTTGACCCAGCTATCTAAATGTTGCATCAGAAATTGAGACTCATCAGACCAGGCAACCTTTTTCCAATCTTCTATTGTCCAATTTTGGTGAGCCCGTGTGAATTGTAGCCTTGGTGGCTTGTTCTTAGCTGGCAGGAATGGCACCCGGTTTGGTCTTCTGCTGCTGTAGCCCATCTGCTTCAAGGGTCAATGTGTTTTGCGTTCAGAAATGCTCTTATGAAATACTGAGACCATGCAGCTCACAGTTGTCTGATTACGTGGGGCCTAATAAATTTTGCTAATGGCTCCAGCGTCAATGCCATAATTTCTCACTTAAGTGAGAAACACAGAAACGGGTGGGAGGAGTGAGGTACAAGCAGAAATTTTCACATGCCAACTTATTGGCCCAAAACACAAAGGGATTCTAACACTTGAGTCACATGTGACACATGCCGTGATCACACAAACAGTGCCATATCAAGTGTTAATGAACCCTTAAGGGGGAACTCAACATATCACCAATTAAGGGGGGCTTTGGGTGATTTTTGTGGGTGTCCACGTGTGACAAAATAAGTAAAATATCTCCCCCAGTTTACATTTGTCATTATGGATGCCACATAGTAGTAAAATTTGTTAGATAGGACTAGAGGTAATCTTATTTTATAATTGGATATAATTGGATAGTTATAATTGAATTACACAAAATTACCTGGAGTAGCCTCAGTATGGGGTATCCACATCTCTTTCACACACATATTCATATTCACACACATAAACTTGTGTAAGTAAATACTGTGTGGAGGCAGGGAGAATGTGTGTTTAGATTGTTGTATTTTATTATTTGATTTGATTTGAACCTGTTTCATTTTAATAGTCCCCTAAATCTGTCCAGCCTTAAAAATGTGGTACTTGGCATCCAGCAG
Organism: Sinocyclocheilus rhinocerous; assembly: GCF_001515625.1. Classification (NCBI taxonomy): domain Eukaryota; kingdom Metazoa; phylum Chordata; class Actinopteri; order Cypriniformes; family Cyprinidae; genus Sinocyclocheilus; species Sinocyclocheilus rhinocerous. The sequence goes on from NW_015667282.1 coordinate 430,565, forward strand.
CAATCTGGCAGTGTTAAATTCCTTGGATTTATGAAATTATTTTGTGCTGAAAACTGGAAAATTCAAGTTATCTCTCACTGCTGCTCATTGCCATGTCATGTGTATGTCTGACGAATAGTGATGCATCGTCTTTGCAAAGTTTTTAGAAACTGAGGTCACCTTGGGCTTTCTATGAGAATACAATGTCTGATAAATGCTCTGTACTTTCAATGATCGCTGACCATGAGACAGACAATCAAAGTTTCTTTTTAAAATATGAACAGAGGATTATACACAGAGGAAGCATTCAACCACAATTTTCTCCTTGATCTAAAGACTCAAAGGTGTATTTGTGTGTGAGCATGTAGGTGGACGAGGGTTGAACGGAAGCAATCTCTAATGCTGAATTACATTGACACAAAGTGCAAACAGATCAAATATACTAAAAATAAGTGTACCATTAAATGCCACATTTGGATATAGTAAATAATATAAGAAAGAAAGATGATGGTGATGACGATAGTGAAGGATTTTTTTTTCCGCTGGCAGAACAAAGTCTGTACATGCATTGAAGTTCTTTGCATTCAGTCTTTCATTGTAATCTGAACGCAGACAATTTTATCCACATTATGTGAATCGATGTTTGGTGACTGAATGAGACCAAATACACAAAAAATTCAAAGAAATTAGGCTGTAAGAAAGAAAATGAGAGAGAGGCTCTGTGTGTGTTTTTTTGTGTGAGTTTGTGAGTTCATTTGCGTAAGCAAAAGATGGTAGGTGTCATTCACCATTGAGAAGCACTGACTGGACTAGTGAGCGTGGGTGTACTTCTGAACTGTTCTAATGTTTCACGTCCGCTTCAGCAAACACACGCAACACTTTCTTACAAATGCAGGAACAAATCAGTCTTATGGGAACGCATGCTTCTTACTTCCACTTACAAGACTATCGTAAAGTAATCACTTGTTTTGATGGTATGGAAATGTTCCAAACTGAAGGAATCATTTGTTCTCAATGCAAACAACCGGACTTAATCACCTCAAAGTCCTGTTTTCCAGATCCACATCCCTTGTATACAGCAAATCCTGCTTCACGAGGAATGTAGTGCGTTGGTGTATCATTAAGAGCTTTCCTGCTTGCTGAGGAATCCAAAGAGAGAAATAAGAATAATTTGAAAAACTAATTAAGTTCTAAAATGTTCAGGGCTTCTCTGTGCAAATGAATTTAGTAGAATTTCATACTCTAAAAAAAACCTGGAAGCCAATAAAATCTAATGTAGAAAGGCAATAAGTGAGACTAGCAAAAGTAAGTGTAAGAAAGAAAGAAATCATCTAGGGGGCTAGTTGTCACACTTTGTTGTCCAGGAAGAATATGTCATTCTGGCCACTGTGTTGTCGGTGAGTATTTTATTTAATTTTCTTATTTATTAATTTATTTTCCTTTTTTTCATTACCACCAAATTCACTACTGAACTGTTTGGAATGGAGGCGTCTGACAACAAATGTCAATCTTGATTTAATCTTGGTCTCACAGGTATGAAATAGTAAAATTAGAGCTATAAAGCAATCATCTAACAGAAACAGACTAAACAGGTCAACATTGTAACACTCCAAAGAGAAAGGAAAATTGAAATCGCACCACATGACCCCTTTAAATGAGTTCCCAGAACACAATGCAAAAAAACCTTGTCCATTTGCCATCTTATGATTCTGTATATACTGGATTGTAAAGCCTACTCTTCAGAATTTCTGCTTAATTACTGTTTCACAAATCTTACAGAAATAAAAAAAAACACAGGTCAATCTGCATAGGTTTAGACTTGGACTGAATTTTACATGATGTTAAACTCACGAGATAAGATAAGGTGCGAGTTTAATATAATTGACCGCACAAATACGTCAACTGGCTCTATGTGTTAATGACTTTGCGTCACTAGGATATGTTAGCATCATTATTTGGTTCGTATTGGAGAGCCAGCTTGCCCGAGCTTGTGTGAGCGGAGCGCGCGAACGCTACAAATAAAGGAACGCGCACACCTGCGAGCCTTTACAGCTCTATAAAGACAGAAGAACTGAACATCTTCCTCCTGAATACCAGCTCATCTCAGTGTATTTAAAAGGTATTATTACTTCTTTTATATTATTATTCTAGCTTTATAAGAAGAAGTTTTTGGTTTGAATTTTATGAGTAAAGTTTGGCGCAGGTGTGGATCTGAGGATGTCCTGCGGTTGGTTGTTCGTGCATGTGCTGCTGTTGCTCGCGTGTCCTGGACTCTCGCGCTGTGCGCTCGACTATCCGTCATTCACGGTAAGCACACGTTAAACGACACTTTAAAAAGGATATCGTTCGTTTGTTAGACGGACTTGCTCTATGAGATGAAAAGGTGCGCTTTGTGCCTTAGAATCTTATAGGGGCTAGTTGTCGCACTGAATAAAAGTTAATAACCTACCTAAAAGTCTTGCATACTAAATAAGACCTTCTCCGGCAAAATAATTATAATATAATAAATGTAATCAAAAATATATAATTATAATACATTATTGTAATATAACTATTAATTCATAACTACATTTAGGTTAACCTTTCCACAAATAGCATAAAATATGCTACAGTTTTTTGGGTTTTTTTTGCACCTCAGCAGGTAAAAATTGTACATGTGTCTATCTATCTATCTATCTATCTATCTATCTGGCTACATGTACTATGAATATATATATAAATACCTGTATAATATATAGCCTATAAGATTAACCACAATGGCATAATGCTAGTTTGTTTTCATTGTGGGGTCACTTGTTTACTCAACAGCTACTGCAAAAATCTAAATTTTAGTTTGGAGGACAAAATTCACAAATAATATTTCAGTAATGTAGATGTTTCATTTATTAATTTATTGGTGTACGTTGTTTCTATTTAATATTCTGCTGTTATTTGTAGCTATATTGGGAATATGATCCCTCAAAAAGGCAACTGGTACAGAGAGAACGTATGGCGATGGCTAGAATCATAATGACTCCATTAAAACCTTAATGGCTCCATTAATGTGATATCTGTCTTTTAAATGGGCTCAAACAGAGGTTTATTCATGCGGGCACACTATCAAACTACACACATGCAGGTTACACACACACATTGCAAAATATATATATATAATAATAATAATAATAAATAATAAAATAAAAATAATTGGTAGACCATTTTTGCAATCTAAAACTATATAGGCCTACCACTCACTGCTTTATTCTATTATTTTTATTGTATTGTAAAATCAGTTTTTCAAAGCAGTCCCCTGATCTTTTTTTAGTCGTTTTTATAACTTTAATGATCATCACAGTCTGGAGTCTTTATGTTACTGAGTCATTCACATTAGTGAGTCAGAATTTCATTTGCCATCCTGTGTGTTCTGTACAGGACAACAGCGACCCCCAGTCTGAGCGCTATGAGAAACGATATAAAGATATCGATTATGACAGTTTCATCGGCCTAATGGGCAGGAGGAGCGCAGGTGAGATGATATGAATGATGAAATTAGCATTTAATAGTATTAAAAATGCACAAGATTGGGAAATAATAAAAAAAATGTCATCATTTACTCACCTCCATGTTGTTCTGCAGAAAAATATCATCAAGGTTTGAAACAATATGAGGATGAGTAAAAGACAGAATTGAGAACTATTTCTTCAAGGTCAAGGTTATTTTATGTTCATTGTTCATTTGTATTTCACAGGGACAAATCGTGACACAAATTCACCATTTAGACGTAAGTTACAATTTTCTACATTAACATATACTTTAGGCTAATGTAATACACCTTTTAATACACCTTGTAATACACCAATTATTAATTAAAGTAACATCAGAGCTTGATGAGATTTTTCTCTTTGGTCCTTTGTAGCTAATATGAATGACATCTTTGTTGGACTGTTAGGACGTAGAAACACTGTGTCTGGTAAGTCTGTGATAGGAGATGTAAATGGTGATCAATATGTTTTAGTCAAAAGAGTAAACGGGGAATAAGAAATTGCATTAAATTGAGGTTAATTTATAATTAATCGTCTATATTTATGTCACTTATAGGCAAGCAAACCGATATACCACGTTTGTAACAGCTGAAATTTGCACAGTGCAGAATGAGTGACAGACAGAATATAGCAGCGAATACACTGACCTCTAGTGGGCACTGTGGAGAATTGTAAGAAATGAATATTCTTAAAGGGGTAGTTGACTGGTTTTTTTATAGGCTTGATTGTGTTTATGGGGTGCAGTCTAACATGTGTTAATGCTTAGTTTGTTAAAAAACGCATTATTTTTCACATAATTTACCTTTATTCCACACCTCTCTGTCCCTTCTCCTCTGAACGCACTGATAATTTCCTGCTTTTATGAAGCCCCTCTCTCAGAAATACACGATGGGCTCTGATTGATTAGCTGGCCCAGTGTGTTGTGATTGGCTAAACCGCCTCTAGCGCGCGTCTAAATGTCCTGCCCCTCAACATAGCGGCATGTGCTCCGGTTGTATTGTAAACAATGACGTGGTCTATAGTGCTTATCAATTTGAGCCCGATTGAGATGCAGAGGATATTATTGACGAGGATCGTGCAGAACCTGTGCAAGCACGGCTTTTAATGGTAGGCCTAAGATTTTTGTTTGTTGTTGTCTCATACTTTTAGATACGCTGTTATTTGTAAATGCTACTGTTTCTGTTAGCTTTTAATACACGGTTTTATTCTGACTAAAGCTTTAATACAGTTCGGCAACCACATGGGCGTCCATGTATAACGCTTCTCATAACTATAGTATGTGAAAATAAGTGTATTCACTGAGCTGATGATCTGAATGAGAGAGAGAGAGAGAAAGAGATTAAAGACCCTGTGCAGAGCAGGGCGAGGCCAGGAACAGGATGAGAACGCTGCTTTAGAACATTGATTTTGAAACTTGTGAATCCATTAGAATTGTTAGAAGACAGAATCGCGATTCATATATGAATAGATTTTTACATGCACCTCTAGTTTTCTCTTCCTCTTCGCTAAAGCAGCGCAGCATGGCCTCACCCCCTTTGCTGCTTGTTCACGGAGGCGGGGTTTATGTAAAATTCTGGGTTCTTGACGTAACGGACACCACCCCTTTAAAAAACTAGCCTTGCATTGTTTGTTTGTTTTTGACTATCAGCTATTCCTGCTTGGAGAGGAGAGAGAAGAGGCAACATTTCTTAAAAGACAGAAGGCTGAGGTGAGAATTTATTTAGCTCAAGTTCAAATGAAATTCAGTTTAGCTTGAGTTCAAATGAATGGTCATTCTTTTTCAGAAATTTCGGCATAATTTCATTGACTGTATTTTTTTCCATGAAGGTTTTGCTGTGGTGTATGAAGCCTGATCTCTTCTGTCCCGAACTAATTCCGAAGAAAAAATCTGTCTTTTTAAGATAACTGAGCTGTATGAGTTTTAGTTTATTGTCAGTGTTCATTGTAGTACTTTTTTTTTTTTTTAATGTAGGATAAGAATTCTTACATTTATGCCATTAAGATTTCTGAGTACAGAAAGCACCAAACTCAAATCAGATAAAGGATGGTTTGACATATTTATTTAGATTTCAGGAATGACAATAATCCTGGGATGAAAAGACTAGAATATGAAGAATATGTAAGCCACATGTTGTAAATGTTCTTGCTCATACCTTAATTCTAACATATGCTTATTTAAAGTGATGTAAAAATATTATTTTATTTATTTATTTATTAATAGAATAGACCACATAAAAACAGTTTACTGTAAAATAAGTCTTTATTTAATATGCTGGTTATTATTCCTCATTGAATTATTCTTGTCACACATTTGCCTCACACACTCTTTTATAAATAAAAGACTGCTGTGGAAGTACTTCACAGGATTCCCTTTGTACATAAAAGAAGAAAAAAAGAATAATAAAGGAACACGTATACCTTTAGATTAAAGACAAGGGCATGAAATGCATGAATTCAGAAATGCAGATTCACTTTAACAGGATTGGAAAGGACTGGTTTTGATGTTCGCAATATGAATGATTCTGCTTCATTTCTGACAAGTTGGGTTCCCATTTCTATGGGTCTTCTTAGTCACTGCAATTTCCCCAAACACTTTGCTCAAACAATGCAATGTCTTCAAAACTCAAGAAAACTCTACTCCTCTTAAGATTTGCATGTCTTTGTCTCTGTTGAGGATCTGAAATATGCAAACTAAAGTCAACTCACAAATTAAACTTCGTAAAAGGAATGTTTACAAAGGAAATTTAGCCAAAGGGCTTTTCTAAGGAAGATCATCAAAATACTAGCAAAGTATGAGCACATTCAAACATTTCTCAGCTAACTTCTCTTTGATATAATGGAAATTTACAACAACAAAAAAAACCTATTAGATCATACTTAAAGTGGGTGGCACAAACTCAAAAGTGCTTTTTCTCTTTGATTCAACAGAGCAGCACAGAATACTGCAAGCATTTCCATTACTCTAGCACTTTCACAGAGATTTTCTGTATTCACACCATCCATGTATTACTGAAGACTCATTGATAAATAAATCAATCACGTTTAGTCAAAAACCCATAACCATTCCATTAACAATTTCAAGATGTACACAGAATTTGATTAGGTACTAGAATAAGTATAATTTTTACTAATAATAATGTCACAACATCTGTATGAATTTGTATTTGCTTTTTAGATTGAATCACTTCGAAACCATTCAGTTCTACAATAAATGCAAAAGTGGCATTGTGCTTGGAGTGGTCAAATGACAACAGTGGTTTATATTAAAATAAAACTAATTTCCAGTTCAAATAAGTTTATTCATTCAAATAAACTTTATTTGAAATCCTTCATAATTGTGCCAAGTGTCATACTATATAGTGCGCAGTCAAAATGCTTGTAAGTGCTGGAAAGAAGATTCTCTGATGGAAAGTTTGAGCACTGCCTGCACTTCTGCCTCTGCTGTAACTCCCAGCATGATCTCAAATCCTACCATACTAGAATAAAAAAGTGATTCTGAATAATACACATTAAGTGTGCATTATTTTAAAAGGGTCATTTCTGAAAGCCTACCAACGCCAGCACATTTAAAGGGACAGTTCATCCAAAAAAAGAAAACCTTTACTTGTTTGACAGAAGAAATGATGTCAGGTTTGGAATGACATGAGGGTGAGTTAATGATGACAGTTTTCTTTTTTGACTACCCCCTTTAAGTACAGCAAATACACACAAATAATTGAGCAACTGAGACAAAAAGCACACATCACAAGCGACTGAATCAACTGCACAACTCTGGACAAGTGGCTACATCAATTGCAAAATCAACACCTACTTGATTTAATCTTGCACAGAATGCTGTAGAAGTTGCCACACTGGCGATGTGAACTGAAGCAAAACCTGACATTCAATTCTAGATAAACAAAAACCTTCACAGTCACACTCGTCAATTAAATGACTTGAATGACAAAAAAAAAAGCATTATGTGGTCTGAAAAATCCAGTAATTCACAAGCCGCTTTGCTTCACAGCACGTTTCACTATGCCACTACAAACCGCAATTCCCATTAGAATGGGGGGGAAAAAAAACAGTGCAGGCTTACACCATCTTATCTACCTTGCTACCTTTACTTCTTTCCCAGGCACTCTATTGGGCCAGCCAACAGGATCTTACTAATCCGTATTCCTGCAACTTTCTTAATGGGGTAGTTCAGACAAAAATTAAAATTTTGTCATCCTCTACTCATGTTGTTTCAATCCTGTATGAATTTATTTTTTCTGTTGAACACAAAAGAAGATATTTTGAAGAATGTGTGCAACCAATTACTAGTAGCCATTGACTTCCATAGTATTTATTTTCCATACTTTGTAAGTCAATGGCTACCAGCAACTGTTTGGTAACCCGCATTCTTCAAAATATCTTTTTTGGTGCTCAATAGAAGAAAGAAAGTCATACAAGTTTGGAAGAACTTGAGGATGAGTAAATGATGACAATTTTCATTTTTGGTTGAACTATCCCTTTAACTCTCAGAGAAGGGTAATATGCTGTTTTGGTGTCATTTGAAGGACTGCATCCTGGTTAATTTTTCTATGGATGTAATCTTAGTCAAAGTAAACTGTACACGTTCAACTTTGGCAAAGGTATTGTAGACTGTATAAAAACACAGATGGAGCTTGAATGTTTGCTCAACTAGGATCTACGATATAAGCAGCTCGGTTTAATTATTGCCTAAACTCAATACAAATGTGGTCCAGGGACATATGGAAGTGGATGATTTTTCTGGATCAGAGCAGAGGCACTAATTCAATGGAATGAGCAAATTAAAGGAAAATCAAGGCCTCTTTTACTTATGGCACTGCCGTTAAATCATACATGGTGGTGTGCTTATGATTACGCAGTGCAGAGCAAACATGCAATTGCTATTTTTATATATATATATAGGAAAAAAAAAAATAGAACTGAATGCCAAGAATAATGTATGCAGATGCAGCCTTGCTTGTGGCCCCAAAATATTATCCAATGTTATTATACTGTTAAGGCAGACTCCTACACTCATAACCTTCATTTCATACGATTCCGCACTGTCATATATATTTAAACATTGACATACAAATGCATTATTGAGAGGAACAGACTCTCAAACTGTAGCAGTTCATTAAATCACACAAACATGTCATGCACACATTTCTGTGGCACAATATAGAAGACATTATCCAAAAAATGTAAAGCCACCCCAAAAACAGTTCTTTTGGAAGAAGATTTTAAGTGTTATTTTTTAAAATTCCTATGCAAAAAGCTGCTATAACTTTTCATTAAGTTCGGGGGATTTCTTTTCTCCTTCCTGTTGTTCTACCCCCAGCTTTTCCTCTATGTCTCCGGTTTCCACTTTGTCTGGGGCTGGGGCATTGAAGTCTTGTATGACATTGGGTTCAGGGGGCTGATAGCGGTATTTGTAGCCAAAGGCACGCAAGTGGTAAGTGTAGTATTCCAGCAGGTACATGTGTGACGGATCCACATAGTGGAAAGAAACGGCCAGGTCTGAGCAACACTGTGGGCCCTGAGAGAAACAGAGAGAAAGATTATATAATTATATGAATAAGAATGAAGAAAGATCCTGTAATTGCGTACTCGCCATGTTGTTCCAAACCCACATGTCTTACTTTTCGTTTTAATAATTTACTGATCACTCTTTTTTAGGCAGTTCCAATGAAAGTGGACTGCATCTTTTAATATTAATTAAAGCACCATAGAGTTATAATATATCATATAGACTGATTATACTACATCGAATCACACTGATTAGGTTTTGGCTCAAGGATACAGTTGCAACAGTTAACAGCTAACAGGAAGATTTTTAGTGAAAAATTACATATTTAAATCAGTTCCTGACTCCAACTCAGAAGACTTGGAATATAAATCACCATTCAAATCAACTAATCTTTTTGTGTTCCAGAGGGGGGAAAAAAAATCATACAGGTTTGAATGTTTGAATTTCAAAACAAGGATTAGTATTGCAAATAATGACAGAAGTTTCTCTATTTTTTAAAACTCTTAGCTATAACCTAGTCTTGTTTTTAATATCACCAGGCAACAGTGCTTAAAGTAATTGGTGCCTACACTGATGCACTGAGTAGAATTTGATTTGTGCCAAAACAAACTTGTGTTCACTTGGGCCAGTGACACAGGGATTAATGGCTTTTGACTTTGACTTGTCATTTATTTGAATAGGATATAAAGGGCGAGATTCACATCTTCAGGGTGCACTAAATGCAAACAGAGTGAAGACTGATTTTTACCTTTGCAAATACGCAAATATCTTGACTGTCTACACATGTAGCATCAGTGTTTCCCATACATTGATTTATTTGTGGCGGCCTGCCACAGTATCAACACTGACCGCCACAAATAGATTTTCCAAATGGCTTTGACTTCGTTGAATAAACACGCCGCACGGGTGTTTTTATATAAATGTATCTTTTTTTGAAGGGAACCGATTGTCTTCAGTAAAATTTTGATGTAATTTTCATTTAATCTTTCCTATAATGCCTGATAAGGAAACTTTATGAGCACAGTTCTGCTTTGATTACAGCCGTTACCGGGGAAACCGCTATTTTTGCTGCTCCAAAAGCACCTCCTCCTGGCAGAGAATGAATTTGCACTTTCAATAAGCCCATCTGTCATTTTATATTTACATTATATACATATATATTTCCCCCAGGGGAAGTGCCGCCACAAATAGAGTGTAAGTCTATGGGAAACACTATAGCATTCTTAACAGATTATTGAAAAAGAAAAAAAATGTAGGGCGGGGACTTGGTTCAATACATCAGTTGTTGAATGGATGAAGGCAGATTTGAATACAAAATTGCAGCTGATTGTAAAAAGGGGTGGGGATTAAGCTGGCAAAATGCTTGGAGAAGTCCAGCATAGGTCACCAGAGAGAAGCCTTGTCATTTCACTGGAAGATCAAGTTCTGATAATTTAATTAAAAATAAAAATGAGGCAAAAACCGTATGCATGGATAAACTGAGATACACTACACTCCAAGCAAAAAAAAAAAAAACTATCGATGATGGAGGTTTGGTAGCCTATGATGCTAACTGAATTCGGACTCACCTGCACAATGGGGTAATAACAGTAGTTCCAATACCAGAAGGTCTTAGAAACTGTGCCAGTGAGATGGGACTCTGGTACGAAAGGATGGAATGTCTCTCTTTGTAAGGTGTCTCTGGAGTCTCCTGCCACAACGCCAACCTTCTCCATACACTGACCTAGAGCTAGGTCCTCCACTGAGCTAGTGTGAGTGCACACTTTGGTGCGAAAGCCTTCCACAAACCTCCTCAGGGCCTCTTTGCTTAGCACGTAACCTGCGCCACCACTCATGTAGCCCTGTTTTACGTATGGCTTAAACCGTCTGCCAAAATACACCGGGTCCTCTGGAGAGTGGCTGGCCAGAATCCAGCGCAGGTTGTCGACGATCACGTAAGTGTCGTCATCCGCTTTAAGAAACCAGTCTGCCTCGTCCCCGTGCTTGTCCATGACATAGTGGAAAGCACGAATGGTTTTCCAGTACAGCTGATCCCGACCTTCCTTGGTGTTTAAGCCGACCGTGGGAAAATCAGGGTCGTCCACAGAGCTTATGAAGACCACAATGTTGCAGTGGCGACTCCATGTGGCTTTCACATGCCGAGCTTTCTTCTCAAGGTTATTAGGGCCGGTCATGACCCAACACAAAATGCGTACATGCTTATAGAGAGTGTCAGCCAGTGTGCCATCCTCACCTACAAGAGACAAACCGTGATTATTCTGAAAAATAAATGATACAGACCAAAAATCACATGCTACCATTTAGACAAGAATATTTTGAATGTGCATAATCGTAGTGAACTTTTTTATTATGAGAATAAGCATTTATTTATCAAACTGCAGAAACTTTTAAAGTGATAGTTCACTCAAAAATGAAAATTCTCTCATCATTTTGTCAACCTAATGTCATTCCAAAGCCATAAGACTTTGATTCTTCTTTTGGAACACAAATTAAGTTTTTTTTTTTTATCTTCTCTTTTTTTTTTGTTGCGCAGACTTTCAGTGGAGGGACAGAAATCCCTTAGGTTTCATTAAAAATATCTTCATTTGTGTTTCGAAGATGAGGAATGACATGAGGGTGAGTAAATGATGACAGAATTTTAATTTTTGGCAGAATTGATGCTTTAAAATGAACTAATCAAATCCAAAAGGCTTTTAAAAATGTTGATAAACACGTAAGAAATTGTTTTCTATGAAGCATAGAATACTACTATCTGTTTAAATTTATGTCAAATACGTATTCAGAGAATTTAGAGCCAGCATATGGTAGTCCACAGTTTATTACTTTTGGGGTAGTTTATTGATAACCAGCTGGCGATAAAACCTTTCTGTAAACTTTAACAAGGACAACACATTAGATGCGAGCCCAAAATCAAAAGCAAAGTCCATCTCTTCAGAGAGTATACACAGTCAGACACAAACATGCCCATAAAGAGTTTCTCACAGAGTACACAAAACGACTGCGTTCACATTCAAATGGAACATGTTAACTGTTTCTTCAATTGTAACATCAGGGTGTGATGTTATATCCACAATTAATACCAATAATAGGGTGTAATATACTGAAGTACTGTATACATAATCTAGCTCTAACTGTCTAACACACCTCTTTTGGGAATGCCTTTATTTTTGGTATTACAGTAATTGACAGATTCACTTGTTCTTTGTGGATCATAAGACCTGACAAACAACTTCTTTCTAAAAAACTGAGCATTATTGTCTGTAACAGGCAATTAACAAGGCTATCATTACCATATTATGGCTTCCAACAAAACAATGCAAAACAAGTTGAACAACTTGTACAGGTGAAATAACAAGAGCACACGTAATGTTTTTATTTTAATTGCCATTTAAGTTATCCCAGCCAGATATTTCTGATTCTGCCATCATTTACTCACCTCATGTTGTTCCAAACCTGTATGACTTGATTTCCTACTATTCTCTTTCACTGAATCTGTTTTGCCATTTAACATATCTTCTTTCAGGTTCCACATAAGACACATAAGTCATAAAGGTTCATTAGTTTCTTCATTGTATCTACCTGTATGGTGAGGATGATTGAGGTTGAAGAGAGCCGACCTCTCCTTCTTCCAGTTCTTGTTTTCTTCTTCAACCATCTCCAGCAGACTTTTCTCGTGGGCCTCGGACTCACCAGACCCCAAGTCCCGTGTGAATCCAACCTGACGCAGGAGCACGTACAGGGTGCACGTGCCTACCACAAAGCCCACGTAAAACGCGGAGCGCGCACCGAGAGCTTTCATCACGAGCTCTATGTGAAGAGACTCTCACCTCAGAGGGACTATTTAGAACACAGACAGAAACACAAAAAGACTAACTACACCAAGCAGAGGATGGCGCAGTGTTCATCAGCCTATCATTAGGTTATGTTCAAGATTCAGATCACATTAAAAGAAAAAAATCGAAAATGAGGCCGATGTTAGGCGCGTACAGTCTGCGTGACATCAGCTCTGTGATCTTTATGACTGATTATGACAGCATGCGTCATCATACCAGGATACAACTAATATGACAGCTAACGTCTACACAGGAAATGTATGCTGAATTTAATTATTTGCTTAGGAAAATGAATTGAAGTGTACACAACACTATCAGGCGTCATGTAACTAGCGTTAATCAAATAATTAATTAGTCTTCAAATAATTAATTAGACGGTAAAATATTGAAGGGGGTCAACTAAGGGGTTGGCTAGCAAACTTGTAATGGGGGCACAAGATAACACATTTTAAGTAAAGATAACACAACAGTTTAAAATAACAAACTAAGTAAATTATATTAAACTAAAATGTTAAGACGTCATACACCATCGATACTGACATCATCAACGGTTGCCTTTGTTATTATCGAAGAACATACAACTTCTGTATCACAAAATTAATGTAAGGTTTTTTAATCTATAAAGACTTTTTTTCTATTTCTGATAACAAGAAAGTTTCAAAACAAGCAGCTTTGTCATGATTACAGCAGAAGTACCAGAGGAAATGTTTTATTGTTTTATCTATTTTATGTAAATTAACAAGGTGTCGCAATCTTACCAGACAGATTATTTCCTCCATAACTGAAGTGAGAAAAACGGCAGGATTCGGCTCCGAGGCCATTTCAGCCCAACTCAGAGAGCTAGCATAACAGTTAAGCTGTGGTTTCCAATTTAAACACGAAATCTGACAGCCTAATCGGGTAACTCGGCTTCAAAATCATGTCCTGGCTATTTTCTGCCTCATGCAAATTTGGGTTGGTGGATAATTTTAGATTTCACTTAAAGCTAACTCTTCATATGTTAACTGAATGCTGTTCACCAAGTAAAAGCCGAGAGGTACGGGGGCGGTTCAGTTCCGTATTATAATTAGCCGACCCTATTCAGAGATCCTCCCTGTCAGTCTTTGTTTCGTGGACAGTGACACACACCCATCCCACTAAGTTAAGTCGCCTTTATTTCAGAAAAGAAAGAAAATCTTTTCGACCATTCTCGAAACGCTTGAGCAAATGTCAACTGTTCGCGTCACAACTAACACAAGACACACGGAGGCGCATTTGATTGGATAGATTGACTGTCAATCTTAAAATAAACGATTATGTCATTTGAACGTCGGGTTATGATTGGACCACATGTATCCAATCGTGGAACAATTTACAGCAAGCGAAGGGAGCCAAAAGATTCATGTCGAGAGAAGTTGTAAAGATTCTTGTGTTCGCCGCAGGCACGTGCAAAAGGGGGGGCTTTGTACGGTGGCCGAGAAGTGCAAAGCAAATCACAATTCTGAAAACAAAATAACAAATTACAAACGCAAATGCAAGTCTAAAATACAAAATAACAATTCAGAAAACACAACAACAATTCAGAAAACATTATAACAAGTCAGAAAACACAA
>NW_015667282.1:445343-451937 GCF_001515625.1 Sinocyclocheilus rhinocerous
TTGTGTTTTCTGACTTGTTATAATGTTTTCTGAATTGTTGTTGTGTTTTCTGAATTGTTATTTTGTTGTTTAGACTTGCATTTGCGTTTGTAATTTGTTATTTTGTTTTCAGAATTGTGATTTGCTTTACACTTCTCGGCCACCGTAGCTTTGCCCTTTTTTAAAATTATTCAAAAGTGCCAAGTCTCAGACAAATGTGACCCTGGACCACAAAACCAGTCTTAAGTCGCTGGGGTATATTTTGTAGCAATAGTCAAAAATACATTGTATGGGTCAAAATTATAGATTTTTTTAATGCCAAAAATCATTAGGATATTAAGTAAAGATCATGTTCCATGAAGATATTTTGTAAATTTCATACTGTAAATATATCAAAACTTAATTTTTGATTAGTAATATGAATTGCTAAGAACTTCATTTGGACAACTTTAAAGGCGATTTTCTCAATATTTTGATTTTTTTGCACCCTCAGATTCCAGATATTCAAATAGTTGTATCTCGACCAAATATTGTCCTATCATAACAAATCATACATCAATAGAAAGCTCCATATAATTTAAAATTATAGCCTATTGTATATTTTTGAATATTACATAATTCATCAATGCCCGTTTGTCATGTATAATACACCAGCCAACTATGATCTGGCACAAGTTCAAATTTCATTGAACAATAATGTGAAGTAGAGCGCTCATTTTCCGTTCTTATTCATA
The DNA here is from genome assembly GCF_001515625.1 of Sinocyclocheilus rhinocerous. Lineage (NCBI taxonomy): Eukaryota > Metazoa > Chordata > Actinopteri > Cypriniformes > Cyprinidae > Sinocyclocheilus > Sinocyclocheilus rhinocerous. The sequence goes on from NW_015667282.1 coordinate 446,057, forward strand.
AATCGGTTGAAAATGACATGGGACAGACGAGCTTATTTGTGGAGTGATCTGGATCTGCGGTTTGTCTCATTTTTTAAATCAAATTAGGCCTACATCGCTAAGAAAATGGATGCTAAATGACTACAAAAGGACTGCACAAAACCGTGCTGCGCCAAAAGTTGCAATAATGGTCAGTATTCCATTCACTTATATTTATGTATGATAGGCTACATCGTTTACTATTTCATGAAACTTAACTATCATAGTTAATGAAGCCCAAGTGCCACCTACAGGCCTATTATGTGAAGTGCAGGCTGGCGAAATGGTGACGTGAAAGGACTTTATTATATTACCATTTTTGATAATTATGCAGCATTATGAATGTGCCTTATGCTCATCAAGCCTGCATTTATTTGATCAAAAATACAGAAAAAACTGTAATATTGTGAAATATTATTACAATTTAAAAGAATGTTTTTTTTAAATATACTAAAATATCATTTATTTCTGATGCAAAGCTGAATTTTCAGCATCATTAGCCTACTCCAGTCTTCAGTGCATGATCCTTCAGAACTCATTCTAATATGCTGATTTATTATTAATGTTTGAAACAATTGTGCTGCTTAATTATTTTTTTGTAACCTGTGATACTTTTTTGGGGTTCGTTGATGAATAAAAAGTAAAAAAAAAAAGAACAGCATTTGTTCAAAATAGAGATGTTTTCTAACAATATAAATCTTTACTATCACTGTTTCTATTAATTTAATACATCTTTGCTGAATAAAAACTAATTTCTTTGAATAAAAACTAAATTTCTTTAAAAAAAAAAAAAAACTGACCTCAAGCTTTTGAACGGTAGTGTATATTGTTACAAAAGCTATTTTTAAATAAATGCTGTTCTTTTATTAACTTTTTATTCATCAAAGAATCCTGAAAAAAGTATCACGTTTCCAACATTGATAATAAATCAACATTGCATAAAATGTATTTTAAAGTATATTAAAATTTTGATCAAATAAATGCAGGCTTGATGACCATAAGTGACTTGCAAAAATATAAAATAGTAATGTATCCAAACTTTTGACCTATAATTTTTTTTTTTTTTAATTGCCCCCATTTTACATTTGAGCCCCTGCCCCTGAGGAACTCTCTGCACGTCCCTGGTTCGCCGCTTGTAATAGAGGGAATCGTTCAAGTCGTGTCGTGCCTGCTTTCTTAAATGCGTATGAGTACAACCCTTTGAGAAAATGAGCAAATTTTACTTAAGTAATTTTAGTAACCTAATTTATTATTTTTTTTATTAAATCAAGCATTATATAAAAACAAATGTAACTTTTATTTCGAAAGCTGTCAGTAAGGGGGGGGGTATATTTTGTAAGTTATGTTAATTAGGTTAATCACGTTATTCGCCATTTTATAATATTATACCCGATTTATTCACATTGTATATTACCTTATATTTATATAAGTATACTATCAATTGTTAGATTTTACTGACAATAAAATTGTGACCAGAATGAAAATGCTTTTTGTCACAATGCTCAGAAGACATGATGTGAGCTTGTAATTTGAATGTGAGACCTTCAAGGCTAAACATTGTTTAAACCTATGAATTAACTCATATTTATTGTAGACCACAGCATATCGTACATTTTATTGTTCCGTCATCTTTCACATAAGAATTTGCGATGTATTTTCAACAGGTTTCTGAGATTAAACTTTTCTTTAGTAGTACAAAAATCTCGTATCTCGTGGCCCAGCTAACAATTTTTGGTTCCCAGAACGTTAGTATTTGGTAAAAGAAAAAAAAACGGGAACCAAAAACTGACGGTAGGGGAACGTTCTGTGTTTGCTGGGGCCACCGTCAGACTTTTTCTTCTACTTTAATTTACTGTTTGCCAACCACAGGGGCTCTCACAGAGACAGTGTGATGTCTCAAGACATATTTCAGTGGTATGTTTTTTTTTTTTTTTACTTAATTGCTTACAGAAGCTTTAAATTGAAAGTATGCCTTAAATTATCAACAAACAAATCAAATGCTGTAGCAACATTATTTACAATCGACCAAAGTATGATGATCATTCAAAACATTTACAACAAAGAGAGCCCTTGTCTGCTGGCAACATGGAATCAGTGGCTAAATGCAGTAGATTCCCAATGTTTGGCAACAGTTTTTGTCCCAAGTTCTAAACTAAGAATTAAGATCAAACTGAAGCAGTACACTGAATAATTTGCTTAGGGCAGGGCCAGGCTCAGGATTTGTTGAATAGCTGTAGATGTTTTCCACAGTTGTGAACCAGTGGCCAACAATATTAAAAACAAAACACAACATATGAATTAAGTGCCAGAAGAAAACACTGGTAGGACACTGCTTCAATTTGCATTACAGTGACTTATCATTCATTCAATCTGCATCAAGCTCCACCGCCATACTGTACTGAATCAAGATTTTCTGACTTTCAAGAGCAACCAAGACAAACAAAATCACTGTTTGTCCAAGGATGAGAACATGTTGGTTCAGACTGTCTTTGCAAAACAAACTTTGACATGCATACTAACTGATGGTTTGTCTGCATGTGAGAGAGGAGAATGGTCTGTCACACACAGACATAAAGCACAACACAAATTAAATGTGTATTTTTGTATATTTGTTTAAAAAAAAAATTCCAAGATTGAAATCAGGCAAGAATATAAACCACTCACAGATGCCCATTCAGGAAAATAAGAATTCACGGCAGTGGACTGAATCCCTCACAGGGTTCACATGACTTAAATGGTCTAAGAGAGCAGTTTGGTTTTGATGCATGTGACGACCAGGCAGTTTATAGTTCAGAGAACGCTGGATGCCCTTCTTCAGGTTAACTGCTTGAGAGAAGAGGAAAAGGCTCAAAAGTCTGTTTCATCAGAATCACTGTTTCCTGTGGACTGGCTCTCTTCCTGTTTGTCTCCCCAGACAAATTTGTAGTTATTCTCCAACTCTTGCTGTCTCTTCTGCTCTTTGTATACTTCTTCTGTACCTCCCGTCTGCACACAAAAAGAGTAAACACCAATTTATTTACCTGCTGAATGTAAGAAACAAAGCATGAAAAAGGCCTTTTCCTTAAATGACACTGAAATGTGTAAGCGGCATTTATATTAAAAGGGTCACATCATGCATTTTCTTTTAAATTAATTAAACTCACAATCATAACAATTGTGCACCTAAAATAGTCATAATTCCCTCTCTTTCTCTGCCTATTAAATTTTTGCTGCTTTGCCTTTAAAGGGGTCATATGATGCTGCTAAAAAAACATTATTTTGTGTATTTGGTGTAATGAAATGTGTTTATGCGGTTTAAGGTTCAAAAAACACATTATTTTCCACATACTGTACATTATTATTTCTCCTCTATGCCCCGCCTTTCTGAAACGCGTCGATTTTTACAAAGCTCATCGGTCTGAAAAGCGAGGTGTTGGCCAGCTATCCAGATCGTTGCGATTGGCCGAATACCTCAAGCGTGTGACAGAAATGTCACGCCCCTTACCATATTGTGATGGCGTGTCCCGGCCGGAGTGCCGAGACATAAACATTAAAACCCATTATAAACGAGGCATTTGTTGCATCCAGTGGGGACATAATTACGGATTATAAATGACCTATACTGTCTTTTTACGCGTTGTGTTGCATCGCAAAAAACATGAAACCATGTCTGCATTTGTGATCGGAGAAATGACAAACAACAAGTGCTACTCTACACTGCTCAAAACTCGCGTTTGAATCGTCAGTTGCAAATTCTTTAAATATAAAAAACGTACTTACAGTATGCGAGTCAGAACAGCCGGCATTGTAGACATCGTGACGTAGACATGTGGGGGCGTGTTAGGACGAGTCGTTTTAGGTAGACGTGGTTGACTCTTAACTTTTATAAAAATATCTCTTTGGATTTGAGACTTTAGTCTTTGAAACTTTACAGATCTTCTTTATGCACCAAGAGCTTGTAGCACTCCAAAGAGAAAGGAAAAAATTGAAATCGCATCATATGACCCCTTTAATATTTGCTTTTAAAGGCCGTCTTCTATTTACTTGTGGACAATGGGTTTTCTGTTGGGTCCAGTATAAAATTCTGTACAAAGTAGCATTACATTGTTCACAAAACAATCCATGCGGAAATCTGCAGTTTGTAATATTGGGATTCTTCAGAAAATATGCAAAGTTTCAGGTGCTACACATGGCTAGAAACACAATGTTCGACCAACATTCCCACATTTTACTCTTATTATTTGCTGTTAAGGTGTGGTCTCACATACAGTTGTTTGGTGAAATTTCACAGGCTATATTCCTGCACAAATGGGAGTTTTGCATGAAGGTGAAAACATTTCCCTGAATTTTCCACATCAACCAATAGAAAGCTGCTCGGTTTAAAAAAAGTGACTTCTGTGTGAGCTGTGCTTCATGCATTGCCACACTATTTACAATCAACCTTTTTACCCTCGAAATTGTGGGTGTGACCAAAAATGTGACCAAATGATAAACAGCATCTATGAAGCTTTCTTTTTAGTACCTTCCTGTGACTAGGTGCGTTTCAGTTTACCGGAATACTGAATAGGTCTCATTGATGGGTAAATGTGAGCATGTCACACTTTTTATTGTGCAATGAACTCTTTTATCTCAAACGATGAAGAAATTTTATTCTATATGACCTTTTTAGTGAACTTGCAGGTATGCGTTGCTTTTTATACATTGCAGGTGAACACTTGTATACAGTGTTGGGGAAAGTTACTTTTAAAAGTAATGCATTACAATATTGCGTTACTCCATAAAAAAGTAACTAATTACGGTACTTAGTTACTTTTTATGGAAAGTAATGCGTTACGTTACTTTTGCGTTACTTTTTAAATTGGGACAGGGCTTGCTTGTTTGTTTTTAAAATAAAAAAGTTATATTTTTGGCAAATATAAAAGCCTCTTCACACCAAAAGTGAAATGAATAAGCATCAGGTTGAAGGGAAAGTAAATTTACATCCATACAGTAGAATGCAGAAGAAGAAATTTCAACACACTTCAGCAATAAAAAAAAGACACAAATGTTTGTCTAGAGTAATTTGTGATTATTAGTACGGTTGAACTGGATCATCGAAGGTCAGAAGCAAAGACATTGGTTAATAGAATGGGAATAAATACATAAAGGATATTTGTGTTATTTAACATATTTAATTATTGCAGGTTTGCGTCATATTCCGAGTTGCATTATTTTTATTCATTTTGAGGAATACTGAATCTGTATTGTTGTTTTTTTTGTGAGTGAGATGAATTAATGCATATTCATATTTATTTTAGAACTACAGTAACATCTGATTTCTCTCAACATGGGGACAGGAGAGCTGTCAATCAATAAACTGGAAAAATAAAGTAACTTGCGTTACTTATTTAAAAAAGTAACTCAGATATTTTAAGTAATTAAAAAGTAATGTGTTACTTTACTAGTTACTTGAAAAAAGTAATCTGATTACGTAACTCACGTTACTTGTAATACGTTACCCCCAACACTGGTTATAACTAATGATTATTATGATTGCAGGTCAAACTGACCATAAACTGGTTTTAATAGAACTCATCAATATCACACTATGAAAAATAATAAATAGTCACCACCATTTCAAATAGCAAACAGATCAAAACAGTATTATATGTGACCCAGGACAACAAAACCAGTCTTAAGTGTCAATTTTTTGAAATTGAGATTTATGCATCATCTGAAAGCTGAAAATAAATAAGCTTTCCATTGATGTATGGTTTGTTAGGATTGGACAATATTTGGCCGAGATACAACTATTTGAAAATCTGGAATCTGAGGGTGCAAAAAAATCTAAATATTGAGAAAATCATCTTTAAAGTTGTTCAAATGAAGTTCTTAGCAATGCATA
>NW_015667282.1:453656-460934 GCF_001515625.1 Sinocyclocheilus rhinocerous
AACTGAATCATCGAAGGTCAGAAGCAAAGGCATTGGTTAATAGAATGGGATTAAGTACATAAAGGATATTTGTGTTGTTTGACATTTAATTATTGCAGGTTTGCGTCATATTCTGAGTTGCATTATTTTTATTCATTTTGAGGAATACTGAATCTGTGTTTTTTTTTTTGTGAGTGAGATGAATTAATGCATATTCATATTTATTTTAGAACTACAGTAACATCTTCTGATTTCTCTCAACATGGGGACAGGAGAGCTGTCAATTAATACATTGAAAAAAAAAGTAACTTGCGCGTTACTTATTTGAAAAAGTAACTCAGATATTCTCTTGTAAATTAAAAAGTAATGCGTTACTTTACTAGTTACTTGAAAAAAGTAATATGATTACGTAACTCGCGTTACTTGTAATGCGTTACACCCAACACTGCTTGTTGTATAGTTGTGTGTATAGAGTCATACCAGAAGGTTGATGAGAAGCTCTCTAAATGATTTTGTATCCTCCTCAGTGAGCCACTGATCTCCTGCTTCCTCTGCTGTTTTACGGGTTAAAATCTTCACCTCAATCTTTCCTGAAAAACAGGCCCAAAAATCCTTAATCATTCACATGTTAACGTAAACAATTATACTCTTATAGTTTAACAATAGACAAAATAACAAAATGATTATTTTTCATTCCCATACACACAGTTGATAAAAGAAATAAGTAGAGAAATTATGCATGCAGAGATGGTAATGAAGGCTATGGAATGTAGGAAAGACAAATGAAGTGCTGTCATACTCCTACATTTTCACATTCTGTCAGCCTAAAAATCATCTCTACTCCAAAACCAGAAAAACAGGAGCAACAGCCACCACCCTCTACTGACAAATGTGAGCGTACACGAAACCTATAATGCTTTCTTCTTTCAAAGCCATTCTTAAGACAGAAAAGGACATCCTCTTCCTTTCTCTGCAGCCATGCATAAGCCAGCATCAAGGGAAAAACAAAATTACTGGAATCATGAAGTTTAGATGTGCCTTAGTGGAACAGAGTCAAAGAGAAGAAAATTTGTGCTTATTTGAGGAAACAAGTTACTCAGAGCAAAACCCAGCCCCAGTCAGAAGAATAATTTAAGACTTTGTGGATGAAAGATAAAGTCTTTGCTCCACTCACAAAGACACACACAGGGAAATAAGAATACTTTAGGTGTGTGTGTTCCGGCCTACCTTCGGCCTTGATGCCGGCTCTCTCTAGCTGCTCTTTGACCACTTCCTGAATCTGCTGCCACTGGGGGTCGCCCTCGCCCAGTTCCTTCACCTTCACACCCCCCTCACCACCATCATCATCATCGTTGCCCCCGGTAACCGCTCCTGCAGCCACACCTCCGCCCACCTTATACTTAGTCACCCTGACTTTTACCTGCTCGCCACTGCTGCCCGCTTGGGCTTGGGTGATGAGAGACAGAGGGAAGGGGAGGTTACCGCGGATACGGCGGAAAATTCCCCCTCCCTATTTTATGTAATATAGTCTATCTCTAAAAACATCAATTGCACAACAGAATGATACTGTGTAGTATTAGTGGTGACAATGATTTAGTATACAGATAAAGTATACAGTGGCCCCACAAAGTATTTGGACCATAGTTTGCTGATTATAAGTTAATGCAAGCATTCAAAAGGTTGGGGTCAGTAATTTTTTTTTACGCAAGGATGCATTAAATTGTCAAAAGTGACAGAAATATTTGTAAAATTATATCTTTTTTTACTATTTCAAATATATGCTGTTGTTTTGAATGTTCTATTAATCAAGAATTCTGAAAAAATGTTTACAAAAATGTTAAGCAGCACATCTTTTTTTAACATTATGTTTCTTGAGAACCAAATCAGCATATGAGAATAATTTCTGAAGGATCATGTGACTCTGATGACACTGGAGTAATGGCTTTTTCATCACAGGAATAAATTGTATTTTAAAATATATTATAATAAAAAAAACAGAGAAAACATTTTAAATTATAATATCAAAATATTATTTTAAAATCTTACAAACCCTAAGTTTTTGAACAGTAATGTTATCACTAAAATTAAGATAAAAGCATTTGCATCCAGTAATTTGTCTTCGCGAGCAGTCAAAGGTTAAACACTTCAAATTAAGTAAAGTGAAAAGGACTAGCATCATTTGTTTGCAGATTATTGCTTTGAGGCCACTGTATAATGCATATATATCCATATCCATTATACACAAATTTACAGACATTATACTATCTATCTATCTATTAGGGCTGCACGATAAATATCGCACGATATTTAACGCGCATCTCGTCAGTAAAGCCGGTTCTGTAATCAGCGGTAAATCTCCATTAGATTATATATACATACCATCAGTTCATTCATGCACCTGTTCACTCAGTATCCATTCTGTATATTTACCTGGTGTTTTGGGAACCAGGTTTGGGCTGCCAGCAGAAGGGCCTCCCTCTGTCTTATGCTGTGTGTGTGTGCTTTTATGCATTTCTGTATTTTTTTCTGTTTCTAGTTGACTCTCATGTCCAGTCTTGTCTTCAAGACGGTCCAGAAGTTTCCCCAGTGTGTTTTCTAGAGTTTGCGTAGCCTGAGAGCGATCAAACTCGCCCTTAAGACCTTCATTCTCTAACTCCTGCTGAGCCTGGGAGATAAAAACATGAAACACAGAGTATATTCACTGCCAAAGCTTTTGGCTGATTGGTACAAGAACAGGCTATAACAGTAGTAACTCGTACTTCCTCTATGATGTTGTCATACTCTTTCTGCATCTCTTCTTTTATCTCTTCTATCTTGGAGGAGGGAACGGACAGATCTGCCATCTCATCTTCAAATTCCTGCAGCAATGTTTCATCCTCATCCCCTTCCTCTACCTCCCTTCCTGCTGCGCTCTCCTCTCTTTTCTTCTCCTCCTCCTCCTGCTCCTCTTTCTTCTGAGATGACTGCTGGATCTCTTTTTCCAGCTCAGCTTTCCTGTTCTGAACATAGAGCACAGAAATTAATGGTTGATCGATACATGTTTTTAACGGGTGAGTGGCTTTTTACTTGACAAAGTGTCTTAGAAACACTTTATGGCAGTACATTTTGAAAAACTGCAAGACAATGGTCATGCAATGGTCATAGGTGATTTTGCAATTTTTGCCTAGTTATTTTCCACAGTTACTGGCCAATATTCTCCAGAAGGCTAGATGTTGACTGATAAATCAGCCTCTGTCAAAGCCTGCATCCAGATTCAAAAATACTTACTTTTTGGTTGCTCTCTCTGAGATGTTGTACAAATTTCATGAGGTCTGCAGGGTCTGTGATGATTTTAAAATTAAATTTTTCCTCTCCAAATACTAAAGAGAAAAAGAAAGATGAAGGTGCACTGCTTTAATTTAAGGACAACTTGATTGATGCTATATTTTTTTTGTTTGTCACAAATTATTTAAAGTCTATTTAAACTTTGAATAATTGTCTTACTGTCATTTTGGCTGTCCTGAGGGTTCTGTAAGACAGTTGTAGATTACAGTAATGATCAGTGCCCCCTCAAAAGGTTCATTAAACAAGCGTAAAGGTAATAGAAAGAGTATATGGTTTATATTATAGATTGAAGATTTGCTTTAAACGATGCTGTACCTCTGAGTCAGTGCTTGACTCTGTGCTTGCTGGTTTGGTAACTCCCTCCCAGAAGTCCTTGTCCTCTGGCTCTTCTCTCACTAGGCCCCCCTCAGCTACTTCATCCTCTGTAACACATAAAAATGCACACACAAACACCGTACTGTTTGAATGCTGTACAGAAGCTGCTAACAAAACAAAAGAGAGAAAGCTAAAAAAAAAAAAAAGACAAAGAAAGAAAAACTAAGATAGTAAAAGACTAACCTGGAGAAAATCGGTGTAATATAAATGAACAGTAATGTTAATGTTAAATATTAAGGTTAAGAAAAAAATTTATACAGTATATATACACTATATATATATATATATACATACAAGCATGTTTTATTAAAAGATGACGATTTGAAAGTGAACATTGTAATAATCTAATTCAGTACAAAAAAGTCATGAAAGCACATGGCATCACTTTTCACCACATCAATGTCACATTTACACAGCACCACCCAATGTATTCTTTTATAACTGCATGATTTAGGTGAGGGATTCAGAGAGATTGTAGTTGAAAGGGTGTTGTGGATGGTCTAAGTCAAATTAGACTGACCAAACAAGTATAAAAAAATCAAATCATTGCATGCTAACCTTTTGTTTCTGACTCTGAAAGTGGAGGCTCATCTGAATGGACAACAGGGTCCTCATCAGTTTTGTCGTCCTGCAATCCCTTGTTCTTGTCATCCTTGGACAGAATTTCATCCAGGTTCTTGAGCTCCTCCGAGATCTGCTCCACTTTACGTTTAGTGTCAGCTGAGTACAGAGAAACAGGGAATGTTGCTACAAAGAGAGATGACAATGAGCTTAAAATAATGCATCAATTAGAGTTAGATTAAATGTAGGTTGACTGCATCTCTGGAGAGCTCATCTAACAGGACTTGACTTGCGCAGTGGGGACATTTTCCATGAATAGTGTAATGAGTGAAAAGAAAAAAAATCATGCCTCAAAATCAGACTCCTTGAACCTCCTTGAACCTGAATGCATACCATGTAAGCAAGCCTAAGCCAATTGGCACAATATTCCTCTACAGCACTATAAAATGGTGAAACCAGCAACTGTTTTAATGAAGTTACAGTATTCTGGGCTTTACCTGCTCTTGTAATTAACAAATTATAGGATACAGGTCATCTCTCCTAGGTGACTACGGTGTAAATCTGGTGTGCTAGAACTAGGGCTGAGTACTAATATAGCTTTAAAAAAATATCTCAAATGTGTTTTATCCTTCTGAATATATTCAATATATATTTCAATATTTAAAGGGTGTTCTTTCCATTACTTCAGCTAAACAAAGTAGTCAAAGATGTTTAATGCAAGAAGCACAATACAGTCAAAATGTTTTAAAAAATGATCAATAAATATTTTTCATGAAATAATCTATAAAAAATTATTTACAATTTATTTAAAAATATTTACCTACACACACACACACACACATATATATGAAAAAGTCAACTCAAATAGAAAAAGAGTTTCAATTAATTCACAAAAATGAATCTTAACACCATTTTTCCAGTTATTTTTTTAAGTCTTAATGTAGCATAATTGCGTAACACAACAAGGAAGGATTGTGAAACCAGTCAAAAGGCATGCTCTTGATAGCCATATAAAAGCAAATTAAACTTAATTTTGTATCACCAATAAAGTCACTGGAAACATATTAGATGTATTTGATATATTGCCCAATATGTCTATCGTTAAATTAAATAAGGCCTTGATGGAGGGAAAAAACAGAACCTCTCATACTTACAGACTTGAGCATTGACATAGTCCATATACTGCTGGGCACTGAGAGCAGGTTGGCACACAATGCCTTGTGGTTTGGCAGTGGAAGGTGGGCGCAGGAGGGGATGCTGGCATGTGCGAGAGGTGTGTACTGTTAAGACGTAGCGGCAGGACTGAGGTTCATCTACCCTTGCGATATAGTCACTAGAGCCCTCTTCGCACACAAACTGTTGAAAAAAACAAAACAAAGAAAAACACATTCATTTAGATTATCATTACCACTAACTCATGAGCAATAACTCATTCCCAAAAAATATATATTTTCAGAGTCATAAATTACATTTTCACAGTCATTAATGATGGCTTTGACCTACACTATATGAGCACTCAATCTAGCACATTTATATGGGCTTTTTAACATTCAATTTCAAAACTACTTCAGCCCTCCCTAACAGCTTCAGCTCTGCTGGGAAGGCTTTCCAATAGAACCCTTTTCACAGACTGTGATGACATGTTTTAACGGTCATCAGCATAAAGTCATCAGCATAAAGTTTTGTATATTTTAATTTTTTTTAAATTGTATGTAAATTTATATCACTTTACTTTTTATATTATTACCATTGCATCAAATTACAAAACAAAAAAACTAGTTATCGCTGCTGTTAGGTTGTTTTTAATTCAGCATCTATGGGAGTGCAGGTAAATTGGACATTGTTTTCTCTTCTGAATGCTGTTATCAGTGTCTCTCTATTTTTTTCCTCTTTTTGAAAGTTGTGAAAACACTATCGTGAAGTTGTTCTTTTACTATTTGAGTGGGAATGGGAACACAAATATATATATTTGATGTAGTCTCCCATTCACCACTATAAAAGTTTACCCAACTATGATGACTTCCTGCTGAGAAACCTGTAAATGTGAAAAAGGTCCATAGAAGTTGGGAAATGACTGCAGTGGTTTGCTCCTAGTCATGCACACAATGTAAAGTGTGCTGTTGTAAACTACTGTTCAAAAGTTTGGGGTTGGTAAGATTTTTTAAATGTTTTTGAAAGAAGTCTATTATGCTCACCAAGACTGCATTATTTTAATTAATAATAAAGAAAAATATTGTGAAATATTATTACATTTTAATACAACTCTTTTGCTATTTTAAGATATTTTAAAATGTAATTTATTCCTGAGATGGCAAAGTTGAATTTTCAGCAGCCATTACTCCAGTCTTCAGTGTCACATGATCCTTCAGAAATCATTCTAATATGATTTAGCACTCAAGAAACATTTCTAGTTATTATCAATGTTGAAAACAGTTGTGTTGTTTAATATTTTCGTGGAAAATATTATTTCGTGAAATTTTTTTTTTTTTCATAATGTAAAAGTCCTAACTATTACTTTTGATAATTTAATGTATTATTTCTGAATAAAACTATTAATTTATTATTATTTTTTTTTATCGTACCGACCTTTTCAACAGCAGTGCATACTGTGGCATTACGTATTGTCTTAATTAGTCCCCACATATATTTGGTTATGTACTGTGCTTTCAGATCGACTTTAATAGTAAAAAATGTTTTAACACTGGTGAACATTTGTGAGTGTGTGCAATCTTACTCTGACTTCTGTCTCTCTGGGATTCCCGTTCAAGTCACATTTAGAGCCATTGACATATGACTGACTATGATACCTCTTCATCTTATGCTGCTTAGATGCCTAAAAAATATAAAATGCATCTTTTATATATACACACACACACACACACACATACATATATACATATATATATATATATATATATATATATATATATATATACTGCCGTGCAAAGGCAAAAGACCGTAACTTTGATTTTACATTCAACACATCCTTTATCATGTGCATAAGTATCTTGAGTCAATTTCGTTGTTTTTCCGAGAAAA
>NW_015667282.1:461601-476201 GCF_001515625.1 Sinocyclocheilus rhinocerous
ATATATATATATATATATTAGACAAGTACAGAAATATAAAGAAGATAACTACAAAGATGGCATGCAAATAGTATACTTCTGGAGATGTGGGTTAATATGTTCATAATATTGCCCCCTGTATTACTAATATTGACAATCAGCAATAAATGGAAAATAGTTGGTAATATCAGAATTCTCTAACTATTAAATGATTAATTAAATAAATAAATAAATACAATTTAAATACATACATACATAAAAATTAAGCACATTAACTTTTGTCCTTACCTTGGCAGTTTCATTGGTCCAGTCAAACTCAGAATCATAATATCCCAAAAAGAGCACATCTCCCTTGATCTCAGAATCTTTAATTACAGACATGGAATATATATATATTTTTAAAAAGCCTTGAATAGTGCAAATACACATTATAGACTATACCTGCTAAACTAAAACTCCAAAATGCCATTTTTTCCCTATTAAAATATCATGGCTATACCAGGCTGTACACCAATATACTACAACTCCATTAGACATGGGAAAACATAATTTAGACATCATTTTTAATAATGACACATGACATAAATGATTTAACACACCTTCTAAGTGGTATTGCCTGATGTGCTGGCCATAGCAGAACTCATAAGTCCACCAGTCTTTGGTCTAAAAACAGAACAAAATAAACATGTTGTATGTCAAATTGCAATGATTTTATATCTAATCCACACAATCATGGCAACTCCAAAGGTAATTTTGCCAGTGCAAGTGGTTGTGTATATTCAGTATTTGTGTATATTCCAGTGTGTGTAAGTCACTGTGACATAGAACTAGAGGTGATGACAACCTTAACCAGGCATGGTGCGGTTTGCATGGGCTTGAGGAGATCAGGGACTCCTGGGCCACTGTAGCCTTGAACATCAGGTTCTGACACCGGGTCCTGATGGAAACGCACTGCCTGAGCTGGCAAACGACACTCATACAGCTGCTTGTATTTGTTAGAGACCAACATCACATCTTCCATCTAAAACAGGAACAGAAAGAAGGTGACAGAAACAGAGAAAATGAATTAGAAAAAGAGAACCAGGGAAAGGTTGCGATACAGTTTACACCACTATGCTGATTTTTACCGAACTTCATATCGTTATAAATGTGTAAAATCTATAGCATACAGTACCTGTGGAGGCACAGTTTAACATTTTGTTTGACACATAGCTACTTCCCCACTCGTTACTTCACGAGCTATTCTGCATTGGACAAATAGACACTTAGTATGAAACGATGTCACCTAGGCAAGCTGTTTTAATGTCTGATAAGTCAAGCTGTGCATAAAGCTAACAGCTGTCTGTAGCAAATAAACATGCCTAGCTAACTGCATCCCTGGCCAAAACAACCTTACCTGTCCCATAATAACAGGATCGGGCAGAATCTGTATCCCATATTTCATTTCATTTAATTCTTCTAAATTCAAAAAAGCAAGGACGGACAGGAGACATGTTAAGAAAAAAACATATAATCCTCTTAACCACTTAATCAAGGAGGAAGCCATAGTTCTCTCATATCGCAAACTAGCGTTCTTCTTCTTCTTCTTTGAGGTTTAACGGCGGCTTGCATCCAAGAGCGTTGCATTACCGCCACCTTCTGGATTATTCTCCTGCAATGTTATTCCATTTTATTTCCTCCAGCTTGTTTTCCACAATCATATTTTCCTCATCAAACCCGTTCTACTTAAGAAATTACAAATATTTTTCCTGCTTTGTCTAATCACCCCACTTTGCAGTATATCTTTAATACCTGTCCCTACCAACCCATCTCTTCTTAATTCTTCCATCATATTTCTCCTCTGATCTTCATAACTTCTGCAACTTAAAAGAACATGTTCTATGGTTTCTAATGTCTGACAATATTCACAAAAACCAGTAGGATGCTTCCCTATAATGTGTAATGTACTATTTAAATTACTGTGTCCTATTCTTAATCTTGTCATCACTATTTCTTCTCTCCTAGTCCCTCCCCAATTCCTCTCTGTACCAACTTTATTTTGAATGGCATACAAATGTCTTCCTTTAGCTTCCCTGTCCCACTGCCGTTGCCATTCTCTCATGGCTTCTTTCCAAACTATACTTTTCCCTTCAGATTTTGACATCTTTATATGTACTTCAATATTCTCTTTTTTAATTGCTTGTTTAGCTAATTTATCCACTCTCTCATTGCCCAAAATGCCTATATGAGCTGGGGTCCAAATCAGTCGAATCTCATTACATTTTTCCTTTACTCTTGTATAGTGCTGGGCGGTATGACCACAAATTTATATCACGGTATTTTTCAAAATTATACCGGTTTCACGGTACATGACGGTATTATCATCACCCCCTCTCCCCATAGCATGTCATATGCTTTTTCAACATCAAAAAATACTGCTACTACCGTCTCTTTATTTATTTGAGCTTTTCTTATTTCATCTTCCAAACATAACACTGCATCCATAGTACCCCTTCCTCTCCTAAATCCACTTTGGCATTCATTCACCATACCTTGTTTTTCCATAATATATATTAATCTCCCATTTACCATTCTTTCCATTAGCTTACAGATATGAGAAGTCAGGGCAATGGGTCTATAATTCGTTGGCTTACTAGAATCTTTCCCCGGTTTTCTTATTGGAACAATAACTGCTTCCTTCCAGCTCTTTGGCACTCTTCCTTCTTCCCACACTTTATTGTATAGCATCAATAACTTATTCTTCCCCTCCTCACTTAACTTCTTCAACATGCTATAACATACTTCATCTTTCCCTGGTGCAGTCTTCCCAGTTTTTGCCAATGCTCTATTTAATTCTCCCATATTAAATGGTACATTTTGTTCACCTTCATCATTTCCCATCACCCTCAGTGCCTCCAAATTTTCAGATCTAGTTTCCTCTCTGCCTCTCCTCCCTTCTTCAGATAAATTATTTGAACTGTGCACATTAACAAATGTATTTACTAGCATTTCAGCCTTTTCCTTATTTGTCACTGCGATCTCGTTTCCATTACACAATACCGGGTAATTCCAATCTCTCCTCTCCCCACCCATCTTTTTAATCATTGTCCACACTTCTCCTATCTGAGTTGTGTTCCCAATTGAGCTGCAGTAGCAAACTAGCGTTGTCAAATGATTTGCTATTTGGTGCATGTCAATGTGCGCCAAGGAACGTGGATTGGACAACGTTGTTCAACGCCGACACGTGATTGGATATCATCAACGTCTGTCAAGTTTAGAACGTGTATTGATTGGTTCACGTGCGGTAATAGCCACCCATCATCCACGAAAATGACTTCTATTGGACCCGCCGAGTATTTGCAAAGTAATGTAATGCCTCGGACTCATGGGGTCGCTGTGGATCATTTGAAAACGCCTACGTTGTGTTCGCAACATTTTCAGGTTAAAGGAATCAAAAGAATCTATGAGAGAAATAAACTGCCAATATATAAAGAAAAGCAGGGTCGCACTTTATTTTAAGGTCCAATTCTCGCTATTAACAAACCATTAATTACGACTTTTGCCTCAATAAACTCCTAATTTGCTACATTGTCATTGTGATAATTTATATTGAGAAAATAATTAATGTAAGTCTCAGCAAAAGTAAACAAACCAGATAGCAAGATGACATTTATGCAATGTTGAGATTTCACCAAAAGCATCATTTTGGTTGAGATTTCAGTTCTTCAGTGTTTTCAAAAATTCTATTTGCAAAGTGCACTCTCAGGGGAAAAAAAGGTTGGATCAACATGAAGGCTGGAGATGCCAAATCATGCCCTTCGCTTGCGAGAGAATGTCTTTCCTCAGTGGTATCGGCCAACGGGCTGCCGATAGCAGCTGAATCAACTCGGGGAACCACATCTGATTCCTCCAGGGTGGGGCCACCAAGAGGACTGAGCATCTGACTTCCCTGACCAGTCTGATGACCTGAGGAAGGGCATCTCGCTGTTTCAAAAAATAAATTGGGCAGTGAAAGTTGTCTTCTGAGACAAAGAGGTCCACCTCTGCCCTGCCGAAGTCAGACCAGATCATTTGAACTGTTTGGGGATGTAATCTCCATTCTCCTGGAGCCACACTGTCCCTGGACAGCATGTCTGCCCCTTGATTCAGTCTGTCTGGCACATGAACTGCTCTCAGTGAGAGGAGTTTGCCTTGTGCCCATAAAAAGAGGCATTGAGCCAACCTGTGAAGGGAGCGTAACCTGAGACCGCCTTGGTGATTGATAAAGGCTACCACCGTCATGTTGTCCAAACAAACCAGGACATGGTGCCCCCTTAAGGCTGGCAGGAAGGTTTCAGGGCTAGAAAAACCGCCATCATCTTGAGGCAGTGATGTGTAAGTGTTGCTCCAGGTTTGACCAGGAGCCTAACGCCGGTCTGCCCTCGTACAGAGCTTCCCAACCCGAGTTGGAGGCATCCTTTGTGACCACCTTCCTTCTGGAGGTCAGTCCCAATGGGATGCCAGATTGAAACAGGTGAGGAGAAGTTTTCCAAGGGGCCACAGCTCTGATGCAGCGGTGGGTTACCCTGAGCTGAAAACATCCCAGGCGCCAAGCCTGAGACGGGACATGCATTTTGAGCTATACATGGGCAAGCACTATACAAATAAATGTGAATTGAATTGAATCGAATCTAGCTGATGCTTCCTCATTAGATGGAAAACAACTGCATCCTATGCAGATATCTTGTTTGCTGAATCATTTGACATACATGAATTCTCTGGCACAATTTTAAACATGGTGCATCTACTTTTATTTTCTCTGTTCCTTTGTTTTTCTGGCTTGTTTTTTTATTTGTATTGTTACTCACTTGAATTAAATATGTTAATTTTAGTTATAGAGTGTTTGAATAAATCATGCATTTTACTATGAGGAATGCAAGAAGTATTTTCATGTAGACAGAAGTTTCAAAATCATTACCTGAATAGCTAGAACACTTCGATTTCATCTGAAACAAACATATCGTCTCAGGTTACTTATATAACCATGGTTCCCTGAGTAGGGAACGAGACACTGCGTCCTCTAGGGGTCGCTATGGGGAATGCCTCGTCATGACCCGTGTCTGAAGCATACATTGAAAAAACACCAACTCGTTGGCCGGCGACAGCCATGACGCAAACGAGAGCGGAGCTTTTTTCCTTGGAAAAAACGCTCGCAGTGTACGCCGATTGCCCCCTCGGAGACATCATGTGCGTGCTCTTTGCCCAAACAAACAACGCATAGATCGTGTGTGTCATCAGATGTTAAACAACGTCAACACGGATGCACACATCCTAAAATGCTTTGCTAGTGCTCGCCATAATGAGATAAATAGAGATCGCTCTTACCACAGCAAAGCACGGTTCATACAAAACAGTCAATGAAGACGAAGAAGTGAATGATGTATGCTCCCGGCGCCTATTTATACTATAGTCGCACCGGTAGTGACGTCATGGCTGTCACCGGCCAACGAGTTGGTGTTTTTTCAATGTATGCTTCAGACACGGGTCACGACGAGGCGTTCCCCATAGCGACCCCTAGAGGACGCAGTTCGAAGTTCCCATGAAAGGGAAGCCTATTTCGGATGAAAACATATAGGCCTAGCTCTTCTCATTGAAGAGGCGTCACATGTCACACGACAAGATTTAGGCTATTAATTTTTTATTAATCTTATTATTATTTTTACATTTCCCTTGCCTCTCTGAAAGATGATGTCTGTCAATAAAAGGGTGCATTGTCTATTATTAATGTTCATAATCATATAAATTATGTTGCTTTTTACTACGGGGCTGCTGAATGTTTGAATCTGATTGGTTGACGAACGTTCTAAGGTGAACACTCTTCTTCTTGTGGTGATGAGCGGCAGGCGTGAGCGCGTGTTGTGAAGCTGCATCACTCTCTCCTCCTCTCTCCTCTCATATGAGCGCCTTTCAGCGCGCCGCAGCCCTACATCGCTATTCACAGAAGGGGTAGCCCGACTCCTCTCTGCTCTCCTCCATTCTGTCTCAGAGGTGGATGCCATGCCATCGGATTTTCTCCATTAATCAGCTGTTTGCGTTCACCTGACAAGCGCGTCCGGGGGTATTTTAAGGGTTGGAGATCCCTCTTGGTGGCGACATTACAGGTAAGATTTTTTTGAACATGTTCGGTCGCCGATCCGCCCTGTTGTGACTGGCACTGATATAATTTTTTTCCCAGTCATTTACGGCATATTTGTTTGTTTCCGCTGCACGATTGAGTGAATATAATTAAATATGCACCGCTAAATTAATTGATCGCCACTCACTCTCTGGTATTTGAATAGAATAGAAGGGATTTGGTTTCTTAGATCGCCTACATTTCTAATGGTGTTATGGCTCTGCATTGCCTGATGGAATTTCTGTGCATGATGTGACATATGGCGACAACAGGCCAAGGGGCTTTCGGTACCTCTCTGTATTGCTGTACACTGAGGCGGCAGAATGGGCGTTAAACAGTGGCAATGATCGCCAGTTATCAAGTCCCTTAATGGCTATTGATTATTTGCCATGGCTTTGAACGGCTTCTGTCTCGAAGGCCAGCGGTGCATGCTGTCAGCTGTGCGGCCTGTGTGAGGTAGGCTATATAGTTTACAGGGGGCTGGGAATATTAGCCTTCTGTATAGACTATACCACATCAGTATTAGGAGGGAAGTCGCATCCATTGGGCTTATACACTCTACGGGGCTGCGCATGGTTTTTATCTCCATAACCTTGGATAAAGTGCTGTAGGTGCAATTAAGCGAATGGTTATTCGTTGCGTTTAGTTGTTGTCGTGGCAATTTTGCTTTTCCCAATAAAGGTATGAGACAAAAGTCTTTTAAATATTTATTTTCTTGCAAGAAAAGTTCAACAGTCATCCAAGTTGACTGCAGAGTGCGACCAAGAGGAAAAACCCAAACTCAACATTTATATCGCAAGCCGTTTTAGCATTTAAATGTTTGTTTTGACTATCCATAAATATAATTTAAGATAGGAACAATTGTATTTTGACGAGTCATAATTATAATTCGACTAGTCATATCTTAATTCCAATTACGACGAGTCAAAATTGCAGAATAGATATCTGGAATTGGAATTTTGACTAGTCAAAAGTAAATTATGACTAGTACAGCAAGTAGTATTTAATGCTAAAACGGCTTGCCATACATTTATACCTTGATCAAATGTGGATGCTTTGATCTCATCCAATCATAATGCATATTAAACATATATCTCCATTTAAAGCTGCAGTCCGTAACTTTTTTTGGTTAAAAATAATCCGAAATCAATATTTGAGCAAGTACATAACCAGCCAGTGTTCAAAACTATCGCCTTACTTTAGCCCGAGGTGTCCAACTATGTCCTCCAGATGCGTTGCAAAGAAGCCAGGACGTCTAAGAAGCTAAAATAACATTTCCTATCTCACACTTGTCTTGCACATACACACATACACACACACACACAAACACACACACACACACACACACACTCATATTTCCAAACTACACCTGCTTCCTCTCTACTGGTTGGTGTGCTTAGAGCAGGGGTGCCCAACGTCCGTCCTGGAGAGCCACAGTCCTGCAGAGGTCAGCTCCAACCCTAATCAAACACACCTGAACAAGCTAATCAAGATATAGGGTCTAGTAAAAAGCTAAAGGCAGGTGAGTTTTAATCAAGGTTGGAGCAGCAGGGGTGGCCAACGTCAGTCCTGGAGAGCCACAGTCCTGCAGAGGTCAGCTCCAACCCTAATCAAACACACCTGAACAAGCTAATCAAGATATAGGGTCTAGTAAAAAGCTAAAGGCAGGTGAGTTTTAATCAAGGTTGGAGCAAAACTCTCAGACCGTGGCTCTCCAGAGCCAACGTTGGCCACCCCTGGCTTAGAGCTTCACAAACCTTGGAGATGATGTGAATGGTCTCAGGAGAGAGGGTAGGAAAGCTGTGTCAGTCAGTCAAAGCCCTTACCACTGGTTGTCAGAAAAGGTTAGACTATTTTAGTTGTCTTATGGCTGTAGCAGAGTGACCACTGAGTTTCCCCAAAACATATTTATATTGCATTGTTTCAGTGGAAGCAAATTATTATGTTTGATATTAGCTGAATAGTGTATCTTGTGTAAAATCATCTGTGAAATGTCCACTGCTGTGTCAAAATTTTCAATTTTGCCTGGCATTTGGTCCTGTTCCTCATATAATGTGTATTGCATTCAGAAGACTTATGAATATAGTGAATGAGTACACTCTTATAAGCATCTTTCACATAGAGATTCCAGAAAATACACTGATATGTGTTCTGGGATCGTTGGATTCTGGTTCATTCTCCCTCCAGTGATTTTCTGCAATCTGTGCGTGTGTTCACACACATCCCGTAAAGATCTCGTAAAGACACGTGACATTGGGATGTGACATGTAATGTGATGTGTACCGTTCCACTAAGCTGGCGAACGATCTCATAGCATGGATGGTGAGGAGCTCCCTGGTCTTTGCTTCATTCCAGTTTGCAGACATTTTTTGTCGTGAACGTTGATCTGCATTTAAAAGAGTCGCACGATAATGTGTGTCATCACTACGACACACTCCTTATGGCATTGGTCCAGCCTTTTGTTCACACTGGGCGTGTTCCGGGACTGATTGGTTCCCAGGATGTGTTTGCATTCACACAGAAGGCACTCTGGACATTTTACGGGATCAACGCTCTGTGTGAAAGGGGCTTCAGAAATACAGATTCCAAAAGTGAATTTTCATAGCGATACCATAGAAGCATCATTTAGAGAATAGTTCTTAAAAAAAAAATGTTTCCTTTGTGTGAAGGACATTTTAATAGTATAAAAAAACGTTTTTCACTATAAAGAGACTTCTGTGCAGTGGAAATATTTGGAGAGAGGGTAGGAAAGCTGTGTCAGTCAGTCAAAGCCCTTACCACTGGTTGTCAGAAAAGGTTAGACTATTTTAGTTGTCTTATGGCTGTAGCAGAGTGACCACTGAGTTTCCCCAAAACATATATATATTGCATTGTTTCAGTGGAAGCAAATTATTATGTTTGATATTAGCTGAATAGTGTATCTTGTGTAAAATCATCTGTGAAATGTCCACTGCTGTGTCAAAATTTTCAATTTTGCCTGGCATTTGGTCCTGTTCCTCATATAATGTGTATTGCATTCAGAAGACTTATGAATATAGTGAATGAGTACACTCTTATAAGCATCTTTCACATAGAGATTCCAGAAAATACACTGATATGTGTTCTGGGATCGTTGGATTCTGGTTCATTCTCCCTCCAGTGATTTTCTGCAATCTGTGCGTGTGTTCACACACATCCCGTAAAGATCTCGTAAAGACACGTGACATTGGGATGTGACATGTAATGTGATGTGTACCGTTCCACTAAGCTGGCGAACGATCTCATAGCATGGATGGTGAGGAGCTCCCTGGTCTTTGCTTCATTCCAGTTTGCAGACATTTTTTGTCGTGAACGTTGATCTGCATTTAAAAGAGTCGCACGATAATGTGTGTCATCACTACGACACACTCCTTATGGCATTGGTCCAGCCTTTTGTTCACACTGGGCGTGTTCCGGGACTGATTGGTTCCCAGGATGTGTTTGCATTCACACAGAAGGCACTCTGGACATTTTACGGGATCAACGCTCTGTGTGAAAGGGGCTTCAGAAATACAGATTCCAAAAGTGAATTTTCATAGCGATACCATAGAAGCATCATTTAGAGAATAGTTCTTAAAAAAAAAATGTTTCCTTTGTGTGAAGGACATTTTAATAGTATAAAAAAACGTTTTTCACTATAAAGAGACTTCTGTGCAGTGGAAATATTTCATTGATATTCAAAGTTAATCCTGGAACCACAAATCCCATAAAGAACCTTTTTTTAAGAGTGTACATTGGACTCTTTTATTTAATTGAATTTATGTACATTAGATTCTTTTATGTAATAAATACAGTAAATGAATGCACTATAACTGACGTGACTAAGGGTTTTTTTTCTACCTCAGCAGATGGAGAGAGCCCTGCATCAGCCTCATCAGCTACTGTAAATCACATCAAGATTGAGCCAATCAGTACCATGGACCTTTAGGAGCAGTAATGGCAACTTGCTGTACCTCTCGCTCTGATTGGATAAAGTGAGTATGTTAAAAACTAAAGTGTTTTTGGAATTACTATAGTGCTTTCCCCCACATTGTTATTAAGTGAAGGGAAATTAAATTAAGGCTAATTAGAAAATTGAATTGAAGTTAATGCTTCATTATTTGATTTAAGAGAATGCTAATTTGTGAAGTTTCACATGAAGAACCCCACCCATTTTTGTACAATTAATTTAATTACACTGAATGAAGTTTTAACACTGTTGTATTTCTGTTTGTGTTTTAGCTTGTAGCATGCGTTCCCTACGTAAGACTGTGCTGTTAGCTCTGGTAGCATCAGTGGTGCTGGTTTTGGCAGTGCTACATTCCTGGCCCACGCGGGTCTACAGCACTGTGGATGTCCGGTACAGACCGGGTCCTGGAGCTGAGCGGTTGCTGGAGGAGAGACTTCCTGAACCAGATCCCAGTACTAGCACCATCCCTTACAGAGTGAGGGAGAGTGTGGCCAGGTCAGTTAGTCTTCAAAATATTAATGTTTTTCTATGAAACATCCGCTCAAGTAGAGGGAGACTGGGGATTTTGCTTTAACGCCTGCAACTCTTAACAACTACTTATCTCAACCGTTCAAAAATGTTTTTAAAAAAAAGTTTCGTCTACTCATCAAGGCTGTCTTTATTTGATGAAAAATATAGGAAAACAGTAATATTGTGAAATATCATTACAATTTAAAATAACTATTTTCTATTTTATTTTTTTTTTTATTTACTTAAATGTACTTATTGTTATAGCAAAGTAGATTTTTCAGCAGCCACTACTTCAGTTTTCAGTGTCACTTGATCCTTCAGAAATATTAACATTCTTATAATATCTTAAAGGGGTCATATGATGCTTTTTTAAAGATCATTATTTTGTGTATTTGGTGTAACAGAATATGTTGACATGCTTTAATGTTCAAAAAACACATTCTTTTTCAAATACTGTACATTATTGTAGGTCCTCTATGCCCCGCCTCTCTCAAACGCTTCGTTTTCTACAAAGCCCCCTCCTTCTTGAAATCGCATCATATGACCCCTTTAATGTTTTTGTGGAAACTGAATACATTTTTTGTCAGGATTCTCTGATAAATAGAAAGTTCAAAAGAACAACATTTATTTGAAATAGAAATCTTTTATAATATTGTAAATGTCTTTACTGTGATTTTTGATTGATTTAAATTGTCCTTGCTGTATACAATAATTAATTAACCTTAGTCATCTTAATGACCACAAACCTTTGAACTGTACTGTATGTGCTCCAAATTAAAGTTGTTCTGAAATCTACAACGTATCTTCTATCACTTTAAATTCTGTACATGAATTTATTTTGTTAACTCAGAAGTGAAATGTTGATGTCCTGTAAATCTTTTATGTATTTACATAAAACAGAGACCTACATTGTCTACTGTCAGTTTAGGAGGATGCAAAAGTTTTCCTTCTGTTCAAAGACTGACAGGTTGATCATGTGATAACTCTCCTCCTCTTCCGCAAGGCTTTTGGCTCGCAACGGCTGTGTTTGTGAAGGAGACAGCAGAGGGGTCAACCTGCCCTTTGCTCAGCTGTTGTTCCCTAGAGTGTCTGCCCATCCGCTGCACACTGCCTTCCAGGCCTCCCAGCTCCATGAGATGAAGAAACGGCGCGCCAAAGAGTATCAGAGCTTTCAAATGAGGTGCATTTAATTATTTTATGCCAGTGCAAATGTTCAGTTGTTTGGTTTATAAATCCATATACATGTTATCAAAAAAACTGTGTATATGACAGACTATGTCTGACCTTGCAAATAGTTATTTTTTATGGTTTTAGTTTTAGTTAACGATTGTAACCCTGGTGTGTATAGGTCG
The DNA here is from genome assembly GCF_001515625.1 of Sinocyclocheilus rhinocerous. Classification (NCBI taxonomy): domain Eukaryota; kingdom Metazoa; phylum Chordata; class Actinopteri; order Cypriniformes; family Cyprinidae; genus Sinocyclocheilus; species Sinocyclocheilus rhinocerous. The sequence continues at coordinate 473,543 of NW_015667282.1, forward strand.
CAGACCCCTGCTGATCTGCTGATTGTAGCTGAAGCTACCAACCCTCTGCAGTACCCAACCCAGGGTGTGGAGGTTCGGCCACTTAAAACTATCCTCATACCAGGTAATACACTTTCTGTTCCTAGTAAGATTAATATATTGCCGTATGACTGAAGAACTGTGATGAGATTTAGCATTATAATACTAAATCTTTAAGCTAATATAATGAATAATATCGATAAAACCTGACTTTTTTGCAGCCCATGCTCATTGGAAATATGTCACTGTGGCTACATTTCTGCAAAACCTAAAATACATTGCTTCAGGTCCATTTTGCTGCACGTTTTTTAGATGATCCACAAGAGGCACTATAAGATATATCAGTTTTCTCAATTGCAGATGCAGGTTTATTCAACAGCACAGATTTTAATGCAAACGTTAAAATTTATTTGTTTATAGTCAAGTCACCTTTATTTATATAGCTCTTTATACAATACAGATTGTGTCAAAGCAGCTTCAAGGCAACAGTGTGCAGTCAAGGCAACATTGTTGCCAGAAATTGTGTCCCCAACTAAGCAAGCCAAAGGTGACAGTGGCAAGGAACTAAAACTCCATCGATGACAGAAATGGAGAAAAAACCTTGGGAGAAACCAGGCTCAGTCGGGGGGCCAGACGAAACCTGTTTATAAATCATGCACTACGGTAAAAATGTTCACATGATAGTAATGCAGTATTGTGCAAGGAACTGCACAAAAATAAGTCTTTATTCATTGATAATCTGCCCCCGTAATCATTATTTGAATGAAAAGGAACAAAAGTTATTGGTGTTTTTACTGCCACCAGTGTTCATGTGTCCTGGAAACTGCAGTGAAATGTGTGTACATTTCTTCAGAAATGTAGCCACAGTATTGTACTTCCAATGAGCCTGGGTTGCTTTTTTCAGATTGCAGTGATATATACAGTGACAGTGTGATATATGTTTGTGCATAATAATAATATGAAGCTTAAGACTGAGATCTGAAAAGAGCACATTGTTAAATTACTTAATGGACTGTGACTGTAATAGAAGGTAGCTGAGCGCATTTTCATTTAGTTATAGAGGCTGGACAGTACAATACATGCAGGGCCAGATTTATGCATAGCCAGGCACATGCCTATGCCCGCAAGTCCAGGGAGGGCCCAATTGAAAAAAAAAAAAACAGCTAAAAACAAAACCCCAAAAGACATTGACCAAGTAATAAAAAAAAAACAAAAGAATAAAAATGACTAACTTTTCCTACTCTCCATATCAACTGCTCAAGCCTCTGTTATAAGCTCTAAAATGACATTTTATAATGAGCAACAGGAAGCTTACGATTAGATAAATTAGTTTTACACACAATAGCGTTTTAAGGACAAAAACCTGACAAATGTCTTCAAATAAAACATGAACAATGTCTTGAAGTGTGTTAACCAAAGTATACACAGAATAATTGACTCCGGGCCATTGAATTATTAGAAAAATAATGCATTCCTATAATAATAATGTTATTCCTAACTTAATTAAACGGTCTTTCTCTGCTCTCAAATGAGTGACGAGCTACATTCGACCTTCAGTGGCTGAACGCAAGCGGAACGACTTTGTACTTCTTGTGATAGAGAACACTAATGGTTTCCATGGATTACAATTTATTTTTGTTTCCTGTTTTGGGGTGGTAATATTATATATTAATAGGGAAGGGGGGCCCCAAAATATCTTTTGCCTATGTCACGATAAGAGATAAATCTGGCCCTGAATACATGGCTGTAATGTGTTTCAGGTTTGGCCTTAAAAGAGCTGCCCCGAGATGTATATACTGTAAGTGATATTATGAATAATTTATGTCTATTTCCTGTGCTTTTGTGTTATGGATGCTTCCTGGACACTATGTTTTTCATCTTTCCTTGTAGCTGAACTTTTCAGCATCTCTGGGCACATTTAATGTGGCAGCAGAGGTGGAGGGGGTAAAGGTCAGGGGTGATGGCGAGATGCACATGACCCTGAGCAGCAGCCTTTTGTCCAGTCTGAATCGACAGCTCCAGTTTATCACATATACTAACACGTTGTTCCACCCCAGCACAGCTGACACAGGTAAGCTTCTGGGTAATTCCTGTAAAAAAAATAGTTATCCCAAATGTACATGTAAACTCAGGACTGGATAATCTTTATTTTGATATGTAGTTTTTATGTGCTTGTGATTCAGTGCAGTTAGACACAGAAGGACATCAAGCTCTGTTTACCATCAAGATCCGTCATGGAGTTACACCCAAACTCTACAACACAGGCTCTGATGCAGATAAAGGTAAGTACGTCAGTGTTGTCATTGTTAATTACAACTAAACCTATCAAAAATAGTTATTTGTTAATTGAAATTAAGATTAAATGAAATAAAATATAAATATTAGATGAAAACCTTAAAAAAATTAAATGAAAAAATGATAAATGTTACCCTGGCAGCTAACTAAAATAAATGAGTTTAATTTTAAGTACTGACATTTTTAAAACTAAAACTGAAATAAAAATAAGTTAAAGGGGTCATATGATGCTGCTAAAAAGAACATTATTTTGTGTATTTGGTGTAATGAAATGTGTTTATGCGGTTTAAAGTTAAAAAAACACATTATTTTCCGCATACTGTACATTATTGTTTCTCCTCTCTCT
>NW_015667282.1:476648-477809 GCF_001515625.1 Sinocyclocheilus rhinocerous
CCGTTTTAGGTAGGTGTGGCTGACTCTTAACTTTTATAAAGAATATCTCTTTGGATTTGAGACTTTAGTCTTTACAACTTTACAGATCTTCTTTATGCACCAAGAGCTTGTAACACTCCAAAGAGAAAGGAAAAAATTAAATAGCATCATATGACCCCTTTAAAGCTAAATAGAAAAAAAAAAAAAAACGAATACAAATATAAAATACAAAAATGAATAAAAATACATAAAACAAAAATTCATAACATTAATAAATCCTATAGCACAGTGGTTCCCAAACTTTTTGCAGAGTGCACCCCTTTATAGTGTTTGACACAGTGGTGTAGTGGAAGATACGCAGGTATACGGCGTATACCCACTTCTTTATCAGTTGGCTTTGTGTATACCCACTTCTTAATCCCCTCTGATGCGCATCATTCATTAGTGTCCTGCTTTAGGCAAAATCATGACAGTCCACCACATGAATAGCTAATCCAATCGCTTGTAAAAAACAAAAAACAAATATTCCCTAAAAACACCCAGTGATGCGGTCAGGACCGTGGCGCCGGCTTCCTTTGAAATATGTTTGATGATTGCGCCTGCGCCCTCGCCCGCTCCGTCCCCAGCAGAGTATGTGAGCAGAGTGCGGAGTGGAGCCGTGTGATTTTGAATGGAGCGAGGAGCGGATTTTTTAAAAGAAAGTCATGGTTTTCATTCGCTCCAAGAGCGCTCCACCACCGCTCCCTCACGAGTACAATTCATGCCAACGGCCCGTAATATAACTGCACATTTAGCAAGAATTCACATTAAACATATTTAGCTAGCTTGATAGAGAAGGATCACTCAAATCAGAAAGAATGTGAAGGCTATGTTGACGGCAATGGACATAGCGGGAAGTTATAGGGTAGTTATTAAGGAATTTGTTTGTTCCCTCTAGATACTTATGTTCATGATTTAAACAGGTACAACACATATTCACACGCAATCGCTCTCTCAATAATGCATTAAAACAAATGTAGGCCTAATCTTATACAGTGCTACTTCATCTGCATCCGATTTCGAATGAGCAGAAATCTGTAAGAAATGCAGCGATCCGTAGGTAAAATAACTGACGAAAACGTACTGTTATTTTCATCACAAACAAAATTTGCACTGCAAAAAGCATCAATAGCCTACCTTTTA
>NW_015667282.1:478127-478433 GCF_001515625.1 Sinocyclocheilus rhinocerous
ATGAACAGAACTGTGATATTTCAAACATACTGAAATACTTTAGCCGCGGAGCGAAGGTGGAGCGGTGTTTCTGATATCAGTGAGCGAGGAGTGGAGCGGGAGCGGATAATGGTGAACCCGGAGCGGAGTGATGATTAAATGCTCGGAGCGCGGAGGGGAAATTGTTGCCGCTCCACTCCGCTCACATACTCTGGTCCCCAGTCAGAGAGGATGCCGATTGCCGACAGTGACAGAGATGCTGCTTCTTCATGCGCGAGAGCATGTCAGGGGGGGCGCGCAGAGTGGTAAAATAATAGTTAATTATTG
>NW_015667282.1:478716-480947 GCF_001515625.1 Sinocyclocheilus rhinocerous
TAATGTACTAGAGGTTCTGACAAAATGTTAATTGCTGCAGTCTATTTTTTTTAAATATGAATTATTGCAAAATCTGCACCTCTTCTGTGGCTATTTTTAATTTCATAATGATTCTTACTCCGTGAAGTCAAGCAGCAGAAGTTAAGTGACAATATGCAAATACTACTGGCCCATTTTGGGGTGAACTAAATATACAAGACTGGTTTTACACGTCACTGTTTATAACACATGGTGTTCATCCTTTGCTGGGTCGCTTTAAAAAATTGGGGCATAAATTAAGAGTATACCCACTTCTCCAGGCACCACTACACCACTGGTTTGACACGTGTACAAGCACCCCCACCACCTTACTCCAGTTAAACACCACATTTTAACTGCAATGATACAAATATATCACTGTATACAGGGCTTGACATTAACTTTTTTTGCTCACCAGCCACTGTGGCTAGTGGTTTTAAAAAAATTACTAGCCACTCAGCATTTTAACTGGCCACAATTTTGTCGTTGGAAAATTATGTTTTATAGGACTAAAGTTACTGCATATTAAAATTTATTTAAATTGATTTCCAGGTCATTTTTTGCCTATTTAAAGGGCATTTTCATTTTTACTTAATATAATAAGACACTATAGGGCTGTTACCAATCAAATATAATCAGTATTACCAAAACTGATCTTTCTCCTGCAGAAGAAACAGAAGCAGCTGAAGTGGCATTTAGATGCATTTACACAGACAGTTTAATGAAGCTGAAATGTAGCATGAATGCAGTTACACTGCAGAATTACAACAGCATAAATAATGTTATGAGTTTGGTGTTTTAAAGTCAGTTTTTATTAAATATACAAATATGAAATGTTGGAAAAATGCAAATATAAGCTACTTTTAAACATGAAAGTAAACCGCCAGTAGGTGGAATCAAGTGACTGTCTTAATGTGTGAGTCATTGAGGCGTTCATTCAAACGATTCTTTCAGATGGTTGATTCATTCACGAATGAAGCAAGTGCCTCTCTTTATGAATGGACCACTGAATTTTTGGCTCAAATTATCAATTCAAAAACGTTGAATCATTCAGTAACGAAACACCGCTGTGTGTTGTTGCTCAGAGATACGCGACTGTTCTGCTGTGATCTTTGTTTGGAACTATTTTCGTTAACCAAATCAAGCAAAAACAGTCAACATTGACAACATTGTATTATAATGTAAGTCACTTAATGTCAAGCCCTGACTGTATATGAGAAAACATCAACATTTCAGTTATAAATAAAAAAAGAATATTACTTACTACCCTTTTTAGTGAGATGGATGGGCCTGCATGTTTACACACAGATCATCAAAATCATTCTCTCGCGCACCCCAGTTTGGGAACCGCTGCTATAGCAGTATATAAATAACTGTTTTCAACACTGAAAATAAGAAATGTTTCTTGAACACCAAATTAGTATATTAGAATGATTTGACTGCTGAAAATTAATTTTTGCTGTCACGGGAATAAATTATATCTTAAAATATATTAAAATGGAAAACTGTTATTTTAAATTGTACTGTTATATTAAACTGTTTTATGGTATTTTTGATTAAATAGATGCAGCCTTGGTGAGCATAAGAAAATTCTTTGAAAAACATTAAATAAAGTGAAGTTTCCAGATGTAGCACTGCATGTTTTCATCCACTAAACTCTGTCAGGAGAGCGTGCTTTTATTACCTTCAATTTTTGACTATCCGGCAGCCTGTCAGCCTGGGAATATTTTTGGATATAACAGAATTTAAAAAGTAGTGGATATATGCAGGGATAAGTATGATTTGTATTAGGGCTGCACGATATTGGGAAAAACTCACATTGCGATTTTTTATTTCTTCTGCAATATATAATTGCGATATGGAAAAAAAATCAGATGACTTCAATAGCTCTATATTTGGGGAAAAAATAATCAATGATTGGGGTGATTTTGTAGGCGAGTAAATCAGCATAGGAAATAAACAAATTACAAGCATAGATAAATAACAGAACAAAGATACAAATGAAATAAGCAGTGATTTATATTTTTCAGTTAAGTCTAACAGTATTCAGGTACAGAAATTTAATAATCAAATGTAAAATAGCACTGCATAGTTTTCACTATAAATTAAATCTAACAAATCTACAAAAGTGATTTTTCTTTGTGTTTTGTTGTTTGATTAACGTTCATGAACAGAGAAAACAACAAGAACATTAAACTGCTGTGAACCAATAT
>NW_015667282.1:481484-486518 GCF_001515625.1 Sinocyclocheilus rhinocerous
AGTAATTTAATGATTCGTACTCTATATTGATTCGTAAATTCGTACGCATCCATTTCTTTTAGTATTTTTGAAGAAGAAATGCATACATAATAAATATATCATTTCAATGTAAATTATGAAATGAAATTCATAATTTAAATTTAAATTAGGGCTGCACGATATTGGAAAAAACTCACATTGCGATATATTTTTTTTCTGCAATATGAAAAAAAATCAGATGACTTCAATAGCTCTATATTTGGAAAAAAAATAATCAATGATTGGGGTGATTTTTGTAGGCGAGTAAATCAGCATAGGAAATAAACAAATTACAAGCATAGATAAATAACAGAACAAAGATACAAATGAAATAAGCAGTGCTTTATATTTTTCAGGTAAGTCTAACAGTATTCAGGTACAGAAATTGAATAATCAAATGTAAAATAACAATGCATAGTTTTCATTATAAATTAAATCTAACAAATCTGTGTTAAAGCTACAAAAGTGATTTTTCTTTATGTTTTGTTGTTTGATTAACGTTCATGACAGAGAAAGCAACAGGAACATTAAACTGCTGTGAACCAATCGCCAGTCGCACCGCTTTCTCCTTCTTTCCAAAGCGCTCATGAGCTTGCGCTTTCGTAGCGTCTGCCGTTGCTAAGCGACCATGACCTGCGCTCTCCACGACGACGCGGAAGTTTCAACAAAGGATAAACGGATTTCCAGCACTGAAAATCGCATGCAGTAGCTCCGCTACTAAATTTATTTAAAATGGGTATCTCTGTACAGCTGTCGCTTCCGGTGTAGACACCGTGTCTGTGTGTGAGCAAAGAAAACAATCAGTATAGATATAACGATCAGTATACTAAACATCGCACATCCCGCGATGTGACTATCGCGGATGCGCACATCGCGATATCGATGCAGAAACGATATATCGTGCAGCCCTAATTTGTATGTGTTTGTTTTCTCAGTATGAGGCAAAATTATACTAAAGGATATTCTACACTAGAAATGTACTTATAATGCAAGCCAAGAGAATTACATATTTTAATATCAGCCAACAGTTATGTTCAGAGTACCGAAAGTGGTTCCGGTGCTTCAATCAACAATAATGTAGTAAGCAATTTAAACAATTTATTCTTTGTATATTAGATGTGTCAGCACATTTACCCTTGCTCATGGCAAAACAATCATTCATTCTGTGATTTTAGTGTTATTTGTTATTTATATTGTAAGGAAATTAAAGCCACATGTTTCCATTTACATTTGACTTTCTGTTTGCTCGATTTCAGAGTATAACATCAGTGCTCTCGTGACCATAGCAACTAAAACCTTCCTGCGCAAGCTATTGTATGCTGCTACAATTCAATTTATTCTTTGTATATTAGATGTGTCAGCACATTTACCCTTGCTCATGGCAAAACAATCATTCATTCTGTGATTTTAGTGTTATTTGTTATTTATATTGTAAGGAAATTAAAGCCACATGTTTCCATTTACATTTGACTTTCTGTTTGCTCGATTTCAGAGTATAACATCAGTGCTCTCGTGACCATAGCAACTAAAACCTTCCTGCGCTATGACAAGCTCCAGGATTTAATTGACAGCATACGACAGTACTATCCAACAGTTACAATAGTGATAGCAGATGACAGTGAGCACCCGAAAACAGTATCAGGCCCATATATTGAACATTACATCATGCCCTTCGGAAAGGTGGGTCACTTTGTTGAGTTGATGACACATTTCTGTCTGTGTTTACATGCAGTATGATGGGTTCTGAATATGTATGTCTATATTTCAGGGCTGGTTTGCTGGTCGTAATCTGGCCGTGTCACAGGTCACCACCAAATATGTGCTATGGGTGGATGATGACTTTATTTTTACTGCCAACACAAAGCTGGAGAAGCTGGTGGATGTGCTGGAGAAAACCACACTTGACCTGGTGAGAAAGTCAATGTAGAATGATATACACAGTATATGAGAATTGTTATTCATGCAAGGGTTTTCTTAGGTACAGTGAATATTAGCAATCAAATAAAGACAAAGCAACCAAAACATTATAATTCAGTCTTATCTAGTGAAGAGCCATTGCAGAGACATTATAGCCTATATGTTGAGTGGATCAGGTGCACATCAAACACAAGCCCCTTGAGGACTTTTTCCATTGCACAGGAAACAAGGTGTTTTTTCAGGTCCCTCTTGTGGTGAGGAACTTACACCTTTGGAACCACCACAGCCCCCAGTTAAACCTTTAATCAAGAAGGCACCGTCCTACCTCACAATATCCACAGCAGCAGGATCAGTCTCTTTTAATTAAAAATCTCAAGTGGTAGAGGAGTTAGGCATCATGTTATTCTTTAACAATGCTTTTAGAAAAATGACTCTCTATCTCTTTTTTGTTGTATATCCAGTGGCACCAAAATATAATTGCACATCTACGTCACACTTAAATTATATGAATGATACTGAATCATATAACAAAATATCACACAAAGTGGCATTTATATAAAGAAATAGAGCCCAAAGATAGATGGTTCAAAAATATATTTGGATGCTTTCTGGTTGTTTGTGGGTTATGTTCATGATTAATGTCGTGAACTAGATCTGCAGTTATTTTTCTAGGACACCTGTGCGAATATAAAGGGAACTGTCTTCAAACATCTGCTAGAATCACTAGTTGGTTAAAAATAATAAGATAGTTCTAGGGCTGTGTAATTAAAGAAAATAATAAATAAAAAATAATAATAATAATATCGCCATAAAATGTATGTCAATAAATGTGTGAGATAGGCGAACATGGAGTAGAATTAAATATTCTTTAATTATAATCCCAGGAGTAGAGGGAGATCCAAAAACACATAAGGAAACACAAGAAGCACACATAACAATAAACAATAACCAGCCAGGAAGAACTGAAAGGGAGCAACTTAAATACGCAGACCAAATAATTATCGAACACAGGTGAACAGAATGAACTAATCAAGGGAACTAGGGGTGCGTCTCAATCAGCTCCCTAGCTCGTGAATCAGTAGATTGTGGACACGAATTTGTTCACTGGTAAGTTCCCTGACTCACTGCAAGTTGGGACAGTGATCACTCGAATTCCAGTGACATGATTACGTACAATGTCAACGGACAACATAGTAGTATGTCATCACTGGAATTAATAAACAACAGGCAGCCGCAGGACCAATCTAATTTTTATATTATTTTTTATTCTCTTTAAACACATCGTTCTGTTACATGTTCTTACAACATTTCAGCCGAATATTAATTATAAATGTTAATTAGATGTGTTCAATTCCTGTCTAGCGATGTGTGTTTATATTGAAATATACTAAAAATGGTTTTGATATTCTATCGCGTATCATTATATTTATCGAATTGGCTCGTGTGTTTTATGTTTCACGCTTCAGAAATGTGACGTTATTTCCGGTAAGGGCGCATAGTGAGCGCTGATGCTCACTAGTTTTTGCAGTGCATTGTGGGATTTTTCAGGGAGCGAACGTTTCGCTATTGAGACATTTCGCAATTGAGACAGCCCTTAAAATGGCCGACTCCCTGATCAGTGCCCTGACTACTGAATAAGGGAGCTGATTGAGACGCACCCCTGGTCAAGAAACAAAACAGGAGAACAGAAACAAGGTCCATATTGTGACAACTCCCCCCTCCCGGAAGGCGCAGCCTCGCGCCGTAGATGGACTAAAAGTGGAGGGAGGGCGGGGGTTCAGGAGGAGGGCGAGGGTCAGGAGAAGGGAGGCAGGCAGATGACCAGGGTGGATCTGACGGAGGGAGGAGCCAAGGAGGAGACAGGAGGGACCATGGCGGATCAGACGGAGGGAGGAGCCAGGGAGAAGACAGGAGAGAGCCGGAGCAGGAGGAGCTAGGCGGGACCCAGACAGCAGCCAGGAAGGCAGCCCATGGTGGAGCCAATGGAGGGAGGAGCCATGGTGGAGGAAGGGCTGACGACTCCAGAGGGCTGACTGACAGCGGCGGAGCAGGTGGGATAGAGACGGAGAGCCGCAGAGCTAGGGCGATGAGGAGGAACCGGAGGGCCAAGGCGGAGCAGATGGCTCAGGCGACCGAGACATAGGCAGGGATCCGGAAGGCCGCAGTGGAGCTGGAGCGACAGAGGACCAAGGTGGAGCTGGAGGGAGGGAGAAGCCCAATGGAGCCAGAAATGTAAAAAGTTAAAAAATAAAAGTTCAATTTAACTTGAAGAAATTATGTCAGAAATATATTACTATCGTATACTGAAATGTAAAATGTAATTCTTAAAGAGCAGGTCATAATGGGTTTTCGAAAAATACATTTTTTGCAGTTTGTAACGTAGCTATCCTTCAATATAAACAGTCTGCAAAGTTGTTAATCAAAAAAAATGCATGATAAATAAAGATATTGTTGACTCTGAACCGCCTTAACGAGTCGTTATATTTTCGAATCTTCTGCCTGTTACCTATATATGTCACATTTGCATAATCCCTGCCTGCCTGCGAAATACGAACAGTCTGACCTGCCCACAAACATTTCCGCTAGTTAGTGTGTTTACATCATGTCGAGAAGACGCTGTGTTTTCAGCCTCACTGGGCATTCTAACACAGCTGTCACATCACGTAAAGTACCACATACAAAGTTTAAACTTACCACTGAGAAACTTCCTGATCAAGTTGAGCTTGCGATGGAGTTTCCGTTTGAGCGACTGCATCGGAATCATCCTCGGACTCGGGCTTGAATTGATATGGTAATATCGATGTCATTTTTGTAACCTTTTAGCATCTTTGTTTACAAGTAACCCTCCGGAGCAAAAAATTAATTATGGTAATGGGCGTTTCGTTTTCCAACATGCATTGTATACGGAAAGACCAATCACAACGGACTTGGCCAGCTGACCAATCAGAGGAGAGTAGGCTTATGGAAGGGAGGGGTTTACAGACCTTAAAGAGTTAGTTCACCCAAAAATGAAAATTAGCCTGTGTTTTACTGACCCTCGACGCATCCTAGGTGTATGTGACTTTCTTCTTTCAGACGAATCCAATCAGAGTTATATTA
>NW_015667282.1:486541-493517 GCF_001515625.1 Sinocyclocheilus rhinocerous
TAAGCGGGTGTTCGGTTGTCAACAGTTCAGAAGATGTGAAATAAAGTGCGCACATCCATAATAAAACGTCCCTCACACTGCTCCGGGGGGTGAATAAAGGCCTCCTGTAGCGAATCCATGCGTTTTTGTAAGATAAATATCCATATTTCAAATGTAATAAACATTTTTTTTCTCACTTCCGCTGACTGTGGTACGCGGAAGACATGCAGACGGATGACGTAGGACGTAGGCGTTGTGCGTGCGCCTCTGAGCAATGCAGGAGCAAAGCAAGCAAAGTTTCCTTACTTTAACAAAGGAAAACCAGTTTCCTCTTGGCTTATATCGAAATCCTCCGAAATTTTTCTTTACAAATCCTCGTTTTGTGCTTCTAATTCGTGACCAGCGTTTTGTTTTGTTCTCTCTCTGCACTTGTCACTAATCACGCAACGCTGACGTCCTACATCATCCGCCTGGACGGCTTCCATGTACAACAGTCAGCGGAAGTCAGAAAAAACGTGTTAATTACGTTTGAAATATGGATATTTAATAAACACAGTGAGAGGGAGAGAGGTCGGAGATTGCAGATCGCACTGCGCGCACACAAACTTATTGTCAGTGCTGCCCCGCGACTTTTATTAATAAAATAACATAGATACTAGATTGCTTTATTATCTTCCTCAGCAACGAGGTAAAATCGAAGTAACTAAACAGCTTCATAGTTTGTAAAGAGAGACGCACAGACGCAGGTAATTCACACACACAACTGTCATCTCTCTCTCTCGATCGTTAATTCATTTAAATAAATACTATAATTCATTCGAATAAACGTGGTCTTACCGCACTATTTCATCTCTGTATCTGATTTGAAAGGCAGAAAGCTAGAGCTAACGAGCCGTAACTGATGAAAATAACCTTCATTTTTACCCTTCCGGTTAAATATTGCGCTGCTAACATCATAAACAGCTTTAAGTTGTCAATACTGGCAAATGACCATGGAATAAGCGGGATAATCAACGGCTTGCCGTGCATTAAAGAATTTTAGAAAAAACTCAACAGCACCATCTAGTGGACTGTAAAGAAATTGATTTTGTTATTCTACCAAATAGTATAAAGAGCCTCCACAACAGTTAGCAATAGATTGAAGCACTCGTCCGAGCACTCAGCATGATTTTAAAAGCAACACATTTCAGTGCCAGATCGCCTCTTATTTAACACAAACGAACGAAATTAATACTCTGCTAGTCAACTAGAGATGTTTCATTTGTAATAGATATATCTGTACCGCGAGATGTTTCAAAACCATTTGACATCCAACTCGCATTAACAGGGGAATATCCGATCTGTCCACTTACACGGCAGGCGCAACTGCACGTATCCGATTCATATCAGATTTATTTCCACATATGAATGAGGCCTGAAACGATCTGAGAATATCGGAGTCGATGCGCTTTTTTTCCTGCTTACATGTTCGTGGGCCATATCCGATCTGTGCCACATGGGAGGAAAAAATACGAATTGGGTCACTTGAACCATGCAGTGTAAATGCGGCCTCTGTCTCTGGCACTGATTGGTGTGGAATTCAAACAGAGGAAACAATTGTCCAAGTCTGTAAATGTCAAAATGGTCCAAAAGTGGAAGATATTTTTTAGAACAACACGTGTTTGTTTGAATTTTGTTCCGTTTTTAGTACCCTGCTTACAAAGGAAGAGTTTTGAATGGCCAGTCTTCTTCCCGAGGCTGGAGTATATTTTCAGTTGTTTTCAATGGGAGCGCCGCATTTTTTAAAACGGCAGGAACGTGCCAAGCGCTGAGCATCTTTTTCACGCTGAACGCTCGGGCGTTTTTTTCTCAGCGCAGAGAGTTGAAGAATGTTCAACTTTGGATAAAACGCAGTGCTCATCACTGTCACATTTTAGTCAGATGTCCAATCACAGTGGAGGAGGGGCGGGGCAAATACCACTCCGACCAACTGTCACATGCTTGTACTAACAACAATGGAGGAGACGTTAATATTGCTTGTCTCTGAGTATTCATGTCTTAAGCAAATGGGATTCCCGGACTATTACAAATATTGATATGAAAAATATTGCTTGCAGTATTTCATTCACAATGTGTCTGCCACATTACTTCTGCAGATATCCAGGATATCCAGTATCATTGCAACCAAAGCGTCTCAAATGAAAAAAACGTTGCGCTGCAGAGGCGCTCACAAGGGCTCACAGCTGGGCGTTTTCAGCAGAGCGTCTGGCTAAAAACGCTTTGGTGGACATAGGGCCTAAAGGTTAATATAGTAGGAATCTGTTTGAATCACAAAATATGGCTAAGGAAAGAGTACAATAAACACAGTTTGCATTTCACTTTGCTTTAGGCAGCAGCAGATCTAGGGCAGATTATTGCTCTGGAATGGATCAGCTATGTGACCTTTGCAGTGAACGGGTCTTCTGTGTGCACAGTCATACAGCTGGAGTCATGCCTTAGATAAGGAGACAAGCACATCTGCTTTTATGAAGAGAAAAAAAAAAATAAAATCGCTTAAAGGTGTTTTTTTTAATAGGAAGAGATACTCTGTACTAAAGAGTTTCCTCCAGTTCAGTTTATCATCCCTGCATTGTTCGGCTGCTGTGTGTGTTTAGGTTGGAGGAGCAGTGCGTGAAGCTACAGGCTACACTGCCACCTACAGGCAGACAATCTCAATTGAAGCTGGAGAGGAAGACGGGGACTGTCTGCACATGCATAGAGGCTTCCATCACATCATCCAGGGCTTTCCTCACTGTGTTGTCACTGATGGAGTCATCAATTTCTTTCTTGCCAGGACAGATAAAGTGCAGCAGGTGGGCTTTGACCCCCGGCTAGCCCGTGTTGCGCATTTGGGTGAGTTTTCAATGGAGTCCAAACACAAAAGTAGGTGTTTCTAGGATTGTGGTGTATTTTGCAGCAAGATTTCACAAAAATGAAACTCATGAAACTCCTATGCACCAATATTAAATTCTGAGGCAAGATACTGATAAGCTGATAAGTATTTTGTGTTGTTTGTGTTGTGATGTTATGACTGCTGTATTAAAACTATACTATTTTATATAAATAAATATATATATATTCACTGAACAAAATTATAAACGCAACACTTTTGTTTTTGCCCCCATTTTTCATGAGCTGAACTCAAAGGTCTAAGACTTTTTCTATGTACACAAAAGGCCTATTTCTCTCAAATATTGTTCACAAATCTGTCTAAATCTGTGTTAATGAGCACTTCTCCTTTGCCGAGATAATCCATCCACCTCACAGGTGTGGCATAGCAAGATGCTGATTAGACAGCATGATTATTGCACAGGTGTGCCTTAGGCTGACCACAATAAAAGGCCACCCTAAAATGTGCAGTTTTACTGTATTGGGGGGGTCCGAAAACCAGTCAGTATCTGGGTGTGACCACCATTTGCCTCACGCAGTACAACACATCTCCTTCGCATAGAGTTGATCAGGCTGTTGATTGTGGCCTGTGGAATGTTGGTCCACTCCTCTTCAATGGCTGTGCGAAGTTGCTGGATATTGGCAGGAACTGGAACACGCTGTCGTATACGCCGATCCAGAGCATCCCAAACATGCTCAATGGGTGACATGTCCAGTGAGTATGCTGGCCATGCAAGAACTGGGATGTTTTCAGCTTCCAGGAATTGTGTACAGATCCTTGCAACATGGGGCCGTGCATTATCATGCTGCAACATGAGGTGATGGTCGTGGATGAATGGCACAACAATGGGCCTCAGGATCACGTCACGGTATCTCTGTGCATTCAAAATGCCATCAATAAAATGCACCTGTGTTCGTTGTCCATAACATACGCCTGCCCATACCATAACCCCACCGCCACCATGGGCCACTCGATCCACAACGTTGACATCAGCAAACCGCTCACCCACACAACGCCATACACGCTGTCTGCCATCTGCCCTGTACAGTGAAAACCGGGATTCATCCGTGAAGAGAACACCTCTCCAAAGTGCCAGACGCCATCGAATGTGAGCATTTGCCCACTCAAGTCGGTTACGACGACGAACTGCAGTCAGGTCGAGACCCCAATGAGGACGACGAGCATGCAGATGAGCTTCCCTGAGACGGTTTCTGACAGTTTGTGCAGAAATTCTTTGGTTATGCAAACCGATTGTTGCAGCAGCTGTCCGGGTGGCTGGTCTCAGACGATCTTGGAGGTGAAGATGCTGGATGTGGAGGTCCTGGGCTGGTGTGGTTACACGTGGTCTGCGGTTGTGAGGCCGGTTGGATGTACTGCCAAATTCTCTGAAACGCCTTTGGAGACGGCTTATGGTAGAGAAATGAACATTCAATTCACGGGCAACAGCTCTGGTGGACATTCCTGCAGTCAGCATGCCAATTGCACGCTCCCTCAAAACTTGCGACATCTGTGGCATTGTGCTGTGTGATAAAACTGCACATTTTAGAGTGGCCTTTTATTGTGGCCAGCCTAAGGCACACCTGTGCAATAATCATGCTGTCTAATCAGCATCTTGATATGCCACACCTGTGAGGTGGATGGATTATCTCGGCAAAGGAGAAGTGCTCACTAACACAGATTTAAACAGATTTGTGAACAATATTTGAGAGAAATAGGCCTTTTGTGTACATAGAAAAAGTCTTAGATCTTTGAGTTCAGCTCATGAAAAATGGGGGCAAAAACAAAAGTGTTGCGTTTATAATTTTGTACAGTGTAGTTAATATCAGTAATATGCAGCATGCACGATACAAGGAAATGGTCATGTTCATTAAATCTAGCGTATGATTAAAACGATGAGTGGGCCCGGTGACGTTTTGCTTGACTCCAAAAGAGTTTATTAGGTCAGTAAACGCAAGTCCTAATGCATCATTTGTATTATCAACGTGAATGTTAAAATCTCCGACAATTAGCGCTTTATCAACAGTAACCAATAGGTCTGAGAGGAAATCTGCAAATTATTTTAGGAAATCTGTATATGGCCCTGATGGTCTATACACAGTAGCCAGAGCAAGAGATACAATAGATTTATTTTGCATATCTGACAGTGTAACATTAAGAAATCCAAGAAACTCATTTGCATTTCTACTTTTTGTAATTATAGTTTGATAAAGTAGTTGGGTTCTAAACAGGTTCTTCTATTTAAACTTTTAATACAGGAAAAAGCCAGGACTGCAAAGGAAATCCGATATCATGCAAATGATAGTTTTAATCTTTTTTATAAGGACTGTGATTCAAGTTAATTCAGCAAGAAGTACAAGCAGCACAAAAGACACGGATTACACAACCAGTCTTTATTTTCTGCATCAAAGATGATGCATAGTCACATAATGTTATAATGTTTCAAATCACTCTTCATTGATCAGTTTGTATTTTAAGTACTAGATATTGGTTGGAGGCTTGAGCATTTTAAACTCTAAAGGGATCACATCTGATCTTTGTCTGTGCTACCAGACCCATTAAAAGCCATTTTTAATCTCTCTGTTTTGTCTTCTTCCTGAACATCTTTGATGGTGGTACACCATAAGAAATCACTTTGAAGTCAACAAGCACCACACATGTAATTGGAAGATGAATAGTAAAAGACATATCTAATGAGCCGATCTAACAACACCATCAATAATGCTACAAGGGCAACTTGAACTGAGAAGTAATTCCTCCACAGAATTTATCAGACTTGAATTTATTTCTGTGACGGGCATGACATGATAATTCTCCAGTCCTGATGAGGCTAATTTTTTAGCTTTTAATTTTTTGAGCAATGTAAGGTTTTTAGGATATGCTGCAAGAAACTAAAAAATGAAGAATGTTATGTAAAAAGTGTTTAATCAGGATGTCAAATATTTCTCAATTCTTGACAGGCCATTTTGCCTTTTTATATGCAGTTTTACTGATAAAAGACCTTTCACTGGGAGTCAGTTCAAGCTTGTCAAGGTATAAAACTGTCAGAAAGCGTATCAATGCCTTTTTGTTTGTCACTATAGTACTTTCAGTGGTTATTTTCCATCATCTTCCCACAAGGCATATATTCTGTATCAAATGAATAGCACCTCATTTATGTTATTTGCTGACTTAAGGGATGTCCATTTAGCGAAC
Organism: Sinocyclocheilus rhinocerous; assembly: GCF_001515625.1. Taxonomy (NCBI): domain Eukaryota; kingdom Metazoa; phylum Chordata; class Actinopteri; order Cypriniformes; family Cyprinidae; genus Sinocyclocheilus; species Sinocyclocheilus rhinocerous. Next base: position 492,621 of record NW_015667282.1, read on the forward strand.
TGTACACACAGGAAGCACAACACCATTAACCCAGGTATGCAGTGCCAAAGGTTCTTCTCAAACCCATTAACTCTACATATTACTGTTCATATATCTCCAGTATAGGAGCCACTGACATTTTCATTTATCCCAGACATAATGCATGCAAAATATCAGGGGTCAGGGGTGTAAAGTTCATTCTAATGTTTATTTATAAGTATATACTGTGTCAGTTTGGGAGGAGAATGCGCCTGTATTACAGGTTAGTAATAGAATGAATGGAAATATGAGCAAAGCTGAGGTTGCACCTCTTATGTGACCCAATGTTCTTTTCCTTCATCAAAATACATGTTTGATCTCGCCAGGATCCTTTCATGCTGTGTTTTCCAATTTTCCAATATCTAAAAGAGAAGATATTGCTTGATTCGCACTCGCAAGCCTGTTGCAAAGATGATGGGTTATTAACAATGTCACAATCTTGATTCAAAGCATGATTTTTCTGTCCATATAAAATTATGTTCAGAAAAATGGTTAATGGCTAAATATTGGTAATTGTTTGCACGACTGACTTTTTAACAACAACTTTGCAGTAAGGTTGCGGCAGGCATCATATCCTAATACTTCTGACAAGATATCCATTTCCTTTCCAATACGTGAATATATGTAATTTGAAAACTAATACTAGTATGTGAACTAAAGATTTAACCCTTAAATGCATGAATGTTTCGCCAATCATTATTACATATTCGGGTCTTTAGCGACCCGGACCAATATATCCAGCACGGATGGATCTCTAACTGCTGCAATAGCAAAAAACTCTCGATATTTTAAGAAGAATTACAGAAGAATAAAATAAAGCATATTTCGTTACCTTTTGAAACTTAAAAGGGTTCAATTTGAGCAGATGATTTTACCATC